>NC_079191.1:13232407-13479907 GCF_029499605.1 Hyla sarda
CCGCCCAGATCGAATAGTACGAAGCGCCTGGCGGCCATGTCTCCTGCACTGCTCCGGGACACCGTCCCCTCAGCACTGACACCGAGGAGTGTGAGCGGCCCCTCCCGTGAGGCGGTGACAGGGGTGAGAGTGCACTCTGGATAGTGAGTGTATAATACTGAGGGGCCGGCCATGACGTCTATAGGGAACTATGGGGCCCCTTATAGGGCGGTGTTCACACTCATCAGTCATAATAATTACACCCTTATTTGTGAACACGGTAAATATAATAAAAACCGCAGGTGAACAGCAGCATGTGAATAGGACACACTGGGCAGCTGCAACACAACCGCAACGTGTAGTTCGGGGTTTCCCAACCAAGGTGCCTCCAGCTGTTGCAAAACTACAATTCCCAGCATGCCCGGACAGCCAAAGGCTGTCCGGGCATGCTGGGAATTGTAGTTTTGCCACAACTGGAGGCACCCTGGTTGGAAAACACAGGTGTAGTTGTACACTTAACCCTTTGAGGAACAAAGTAAAAAAAAAAAAACAATTTAGCAACTTTTCGGGGCTGCTATTTCTACGCAGTGAAGTTATGTTTATTTGATTTATATAGATTTTGTTTTTTAATACTTAAAAAAAAAATATATATATGTATAAAATATATATACCCTTTTTAAACACTTTATATATATATATATATATATATATATATATATATTTTTTTTTTTTTAATGGTAAATTGAAATGATCAAAAAATACGCAATTCTGGATCTTTAGTATATTTTACGTTTACATCTATGACCATGCAGTTGTGTTATTGTAATGTATCTACGCACTGCACTCTATGGTACAAGTGACACCTTACCTATAAAAGGAAACTTAAAAAAAAAATGTAAAAAATTATATATATATATAATCTTAAATCGCCCATTTATTTATTTTATTATTTTTTTTTTTGTATACTGGACTATATGATTGCTGCTATCTCTATGGGATCAGGATATATAGTAGTTATATTCCTCCCCTCCAGCTCTATCTGTATACTGCTGCTATCTTTATGGGATCAGGATATATAGTAGTTATACTCCTCCCCCTTCAGCTCTATCTGTATACTGCTGCTATCTTTATGGGATCAGGATATATAATAGTTATACACCTCCCCTCCTGCTCTGTCTGTATATTGCTGCTATCTCTATGGGATCAGTATATAGTAGTTATACCCCTCCAGCTCTGTCTGTATACCGCTGCTGATATCTCTATGTGATCAGGATATATAATAGTTATATACCTCCCCTCCAGCTCTATCTGTATACTGCTGCTGCTATCTCTATGGGATCAGGATATATAGTTGTTATACACCTCCCTTCCAGCTCTATCTGTATACTGCTGCTGCTATCTCTGTGATCAGGATATATAGTAGTTATACACCTCCCTTCCAGCTCTATCTGTATACTGTTGTTGCTCTCTCTATGGGATCAGGGTATATAGTAGTTAGTAGTTCTACACCCCCAGCTCCATCTGTATATTGCTGCTACCTCTTAGGCATCAGACAATATAATAGTTATATGCCTCCCCTCCAGCTCTATCTGTATATTGCTGCTACTTCTAAGGCTAGGTTCACACTATGGAATTTCTGGGCAGAATTTCTGTTGTAGATGAAGCCAGCGGCACTAGGATCTCACGGACTACATTGGCGATCCCATAGATGGCAATGCATTTCTGAGCAGATCTCCCAAAAGATCCACCCAGAAATGCATTGCCGTCTATGTGGGCAGCAATGCAGTCTGCTCGGTCCTAGCGCCGCCGGCTGTTTCTCCGGCTGAAATTCTGCAATGTGAACCTAGCCTAAGGGATCAGAAAATATAATAGTTATACACCTCCCCTCCAGCTCTATCTGTATACTGCTGCTATCTCTATGGGATCAGGATATATAGTAGTTATATATGTCCCCTCTCAGCTCTATCTGTATACTGCTACTATCTCTATGGGATCAGGATATATAGTAGTTATACTTCTCCCCTCCAGCTCTATCTGTATACTGCTGCTGCTATCTCTATGGGATCAGGATATATAGTAGTTATACTTCTCCCCTCCAGCTCTATCTGTATACTGCTGCTATTTCTATGGGATCAGGAAATATATATATATATATATATATATATATATATATATATATAGTGGCCTCATAAAGTGTACAGCACATGTAGCCCCTTCATTCTCAGGATCAGTAACAGGATCAGTAGGGATTCCAGCAGTGGAGCCTCCACCGATCAGAAAGTGATGGTAAATCCTAGCAATATGGTGTCACATTGTAATACAAAACATACAAAAACAATGTTTGCTTCAGCAAAAGTAAAATTTCGCTTAAAGGAGAACTTCGGTGGACATAAAAATGTTTTTAAATCAACTGGTGCAAGAAAGTTAAACATATTTGTAAATTACTTCTATTAAAAAATCTTAACCCTTCCAGTACTTATCAGCTGCTGTATACTACAGAGAAATTTGTGAAGTTCTTTCCAGTCTGACCACAGTGCTCTCTGCTGACACCACTGTCCGTGTCAGGAACTGTCCAGAGCTGGAGAGGTTTTCTATGGGGATTTGATTCTAATCTGGACAGTTCCTGACACGGTCAGAGGTGTCAGCAGAGAGCACTGTTGTCAGACAGAAAATTAATTCACACATTTCTCTGTTTTATACAGCAGCTAATAAGTACTGGAAGGATTAAGATTTTTTTTTTTTTTAAGAGAAGTAATCTACAAATCTGTTTAACTTTCTGGCACCAGCTGATTTGAAAACATTTGTTTTCTACTTGTTTCCACCGGAGTTTCCCTTTAAGCTTTGTACTTTGTCTGATTATCCGGAATATTTTATAATCTGGCACTTGTCAGGTCTATTTATTCTAGATTGAAGGAATTCTACCGCAGGGTTTGGTATTAATTATTTCATTCAGTTGTTGCTGCAGGGATGAATATAAATGGAGTGTAATGTAAAATAATCTTTAACCCCTGATGAAGAACGTCTCCAGAGCAGAGTATAGTGCTGTGTATCACTGCAGGCCGGGGACGTCCCGATTTAATGACTCCCTTACATGTGTGAGATGCTGATGGGGGAGGATAGTTTGTGGTACAACGCACTGCTTCCTCAAAAGCCCTTGACCGCGTAGCATTTTCTGTCCTTTATTACACAAATGCCAGTGACTTTATTGCCTTTCAAGTGGAAAAATATCAAGCATTCATTAATTTTCCTTAGAAACCCAAGACTGAAGTGTTTTAAAGGGGTACTCCGGTGGAAAACATTTCTTTTTATTTATTTATTTATTTATTTTATAACTGCTGCCAGAAAGTTAAACAGATTTGTAAATTACTTCTATTAAAAAATCTTTATCCTTCCAGTACTTTTTAGCAGCTGTATGCTACAGAGGAAATTCTTTTCTTTTTTAATTTATTTTTTGTTTTGTCCACAGTGCTCTCTGCTGACACCTCTGTCCGTGTCAGGAACTTTCCAGAGCAGCATAAGGTTTGTTATGAGGATTTTCTCTTGTTCTGGACAGTTCCTGATACGGGCATCAGGTGTCAGCAGAGAGCACTGTGGACAAGACAAAAAAGAAATTAAAAAAGAAAAGAATTTCCTCTGTAGCATACAGCTACTAATAAGTACTGGAAGGATAAAGATTTTTTAATAGAAGTAATTTACAAATCTATTTATCCTTCCAGTACTTCTTAGTGGCTGTATGCTACAGAGGAAATTCTTTGCTTTTTGAATTTCTTTTTTTGTCTTCTCCACAGTGCTCTCTGTATCAGGAACTGTCCAGAGCAGGAGAAAATCCCCATAGCAAACCTATGCTGCTCTGGACAGTTCCTGACACAGACAGAGGTGTCAGCAGAGAGCACTGTGAACAAGACAAAAAAGAAATTAAAAAAGAAAAGAATTTCCTTTGCATCATTCAGCTGCTAATAAGTACTGGAACGGTAAAGATTTTTTTTTAATAGAAGTAATTTACAAATCGGAAATAAAGATCAACCACACCTCAAGAATGCCACCCTGCCGGGCACACAATGAATGATTGTTGGAGACAGATAGTTTTGAATTAAATGCAGGAATTTATTAAACCAACAATTGAAATAAAATGGATAAAAAAGACCTATTAATAAAAAAATATCAGAGCAATGTATCAATAATAACTTATACTGTCATTGGGCCCTAATGACAGAATTAGAGTAATATTTATGGAGCAACTACCGATTCGAAAGCTTTCTGCAGATTTTATGACAGCAAATGTCAATGGTCCGGAATGGACTGTTAGTCCGGCACTTGAGATGGTAAAAGCAAAGTCACTTTTCAAACTAATGGGAATTGTGATGCCCACAGTCTATAAACAGATGGTTTGATCTCACAGTAGCAGCTGGTCCCGTACTGCGACGGGCCGATGGGTGTAAGTCCTGCAATGGCTGCGTTGTTACCGGCGTGCAAGCCTATACGGGTGAAGGGCTCCAGCAGGAGGCTCTTCTGTGAATGGTCCGCGGTGTCGGAAAACACCCGTGCAGGTATCGGACCCTCGCTGTATTATTTGCAGCTGGGTTCTGGTAGCGAAAGCAGCAGGTTTGTAATGCGCTCGGTAAGAAAGGCCGATTAGTAGGTGCAGCAGATCACATCACTTCTGCTGCACCTACTAATCAGTCCTTCTTACCGCGTGCGTAGGCCGGACACAATGATGCAATCGGTAAACCATTCAGGGTTTCCCAACCTTGTTAGCACTGAGGAAAGGAAAGGGATTTATGCATCTTTATTTGATTATTTTTAAGATCTAACACTGACACGTTTCAGGCATGTGTTGCCCCTTAACCCCTTAAGGACCGGAGGTTTTTCCGTTTTTGCATTTTCGTTTTTTGCTCCTTGCCTTTAAAAAATCATAACTCTTTCAAATTTACACCTAAAAATCCATATGATGGCTTATTTTTTGCGCCACCAATTCTACTTTGTAATGACGTCAGTCATTTTGCCCAAAAATCTATGGTGAAGCGGGAAAAAAAATCATTGTGCGACAAAATTGAAAAAAAAAACGCTGTTTTGTAATTTTTGGGGGCTTCCGTTTCTACGTAGTACATTTTTCGGTAAAAATGACACCTGATATGTATTCTGTAGGTCCATACGATTAAAATGATACCCTACTTATATAGGTTATGATTTTTTCCAAAAGTCCGACAAAATCAAACTACATGCAGGAAAATTAATACGTTTAAAATTGTCATCTTCTGACCCCTATAACTTTTTTATTTTTCCGTGTATGGGGCGGTATGAGGGCTCATTTTTTGCGCCGTGATCTGAAGTTTTTAACGGTACCATTTTTGCATTGATAGGACTTATTGATCACTTTTTATTCATTTTTAAATGATATAAAAAGTGACCAAAAATGCACTATTTTGGACTTTGGAATTTTTTTGCGCGCACGCCATTGACCGAGCGGTTTAATTAATGATATATTTTTATAATTCGGACATTTCCGCACGCGGTGATACCACATATGTTTATTTTTATTTTTATTTACACTGTGTTTTTTTTTTTATTGGAAAAGGGGGGTGATTCAAACTTTTAATAGGGGAGGAGTTAAATGATCTTTATTCACTTTTTTTTTCACTTTTTTTTTGCAGTGTTATAGGTCCCATAGGGACCTATAACACTGCACACACTGATCTTCTATGTTGATCACTGGTTTCTCATAAGAAACCAGTGATCAACGATTCTGCCGCATGACTGCTCATGCCTGGATCTCAGGCACTGAGCAGTCATTCGGCGATCGGACAGCGAGGAGGCAGGAAGGGGCCCTCCTGCTGTCCTGTCAGCTGTTCGGGATGCCGCGATTAGCCGCGGCTATCCCGAACAGCCCACTGAGCTAGCCGGGAACTTTCACTTTTAGCCGCGCGGCTCAGCTTTGAGCGCGCGGCTAAAGGGTTAATAGCGCGCGGCGCCGCGATCGGCGCTGCGCGCTATTAGAGGCGGGTCCCGGCTTCACTATGACGCCGGGCCCGCCATGATATGACGCGGGGTTACTGTGTAACCCCGCGTTATATCAGAAGAGCAGGACCAATGACGTACCGGTACGTCATTGGTCCTTAAGGGGTTAATCATACCATAAGGTAGATAGTGATTAGAGGTTTATGCCACTCCCATTAAAGTCAATGGGAGTTATGAAATGTGTGTAAAACAGCTGGCCCTGCGTTCCTGACCATCTGGAAGCCACAAGCAGGCCGGAGATGGCCGGGGAGCCTCCAATATTAGTTGGGAATAACTTTACTTTAAAGAGGTACTCTGCTCCTAGACGTCTTATCGCCTATCCAAAGGATTGGGGAAAAGAGATCTGATCGTGGGGGTCGTGCCACTGGGATCTCTGAAGATCACTCTGTGGCTGATGATGGGCGATACAGGGGCCGGGGTGTCGTGACATCACGGCTCTGCCCCCTCAATGCAAGTCTATGGGAGGGGGCGTGACGGCCGTCACGCCCCCTCCCATAGACTTGCTTTGAGGGGGCGGAGCCGTGACATCACTATTTTCGCTCCGTGCAACTCATGAACGGGGTGCTGCAGGAGAGATTGCGGGGGTCCCCAGCGGCAGGACCCCTGCGATCAGACATGTTATCCCTTATCCGTTGGATGCCTCTTTGGGTGCATTCACAGTTCCCATATACGTTTTCAATTTGAAAACCGTACGGAAAAGTATTGAAAATCATATGCATGGACTCTCCATTGAAAACCGTATGCCAAACAATGCATCCGGTTGCATCCGTTTTGCGTCTTGTACGGATTTGTCCGTTTTTTTTTCCCCGTACCCAAAACCGTAGCCTACCAAGGATTTTGGTCCTGGTAAAAAAAAAAAAAAAAGTATACGTTTTAAATTTTTTTTTTTTAACATCGGAGTCAATGGGAACCGTACAGAACCGTATGTGCGTGCGGTTCCATACGGTTTTCACCATACGGTTTTTGACTTTGCACAGTTTTTTTTTTTTCTTGGAATTTCAATCAAACAAGTAAAACTTTATTTATAATGGAGTGAAAAATTAAAAACGTATACGTTTTTTTCTTTAAAAAAACGGATGCAACCGGACATAATTTTTTAAACCGTATACGTTTTTTACTGTGTACGGGTTAAAATTTGTACACACGTTTTGATACAGTTTACATTGTACCGCTTCGGGCGACACCCTGACTGCCACAAAATAGCTGCACTCCTACTATCCCGCAACAACCCATCCACCCTCCTCAGAAATAAAAAATTATTAAAAACATACTATGCCGTGCCATGAATATCTGTACTCTCGAAGCTTTTTTGTTTCATTTTGAGCCCGCATTTTGTGATGTTGGTGGGCAGAGTCTTGCGTCGCTGAGCTGAGGCCGGAGTTTACGTCAGGAAGGAAGATAGCGCAGAACCAACAGGCACATGAACAATAGGGAAGCCATAAAAATAAAAAATAAAAACGGCTCGATATTTATTTATTTTTCATTTCGTGCCACATATGGGTTATTTACATAGTCTGTAAAAATTCTTACACAATCATTTTGTGCCTTATTCTATTTAACACAACATTAATTTTAAAATGTAGTGGGTACGCCAGCATGTACGTGTCCTAAAATTAAATACCGTATTTTTCGTCCTATAGGACGCACCGGCGTATAAGACGCACCCAATTTATAGGTGCAAAATCTGACAAAATAAAGATTTTGAACCCAATAGTGGTCTTCAACCTGCGGACTTCCAGATGTTGCAAAACTACAACTCCCAGCATGCCCGGACAGCCGTTGGCTGTCCGGGCATGCTGGGAGTTGTAGTTTTGCAACATCTGGAGGTCCGCAGATTGAAGACCACTGCATAGGAGGTAATACTCACGTGTCCCCGCCGCTCCGGACCCGTCACCGCTGCCCTGGATGTCGCTCCATCGCTGTCGCCGTGTCCCCGTCGCTCCGGAACGTCTCTGCTGCCGGCCGGGTATCCTCGCTCTCCGTCGCCGCCATCACGTCGTTACGCACGCCGACGCACGTATCGACGACATGATGACGAGGAAGGAGAGCGCCGGCCATACAGGGGATCCTTGAACGGAGAAGACACTGAGGAGGCAGGTAAGGTCCCTTCCCGGTGTCCTGTAAGCACTAACCCGGCTATTCAGTCGTGCTGTTCGGGACCGCCGCGGTGAAATCGCGGCGGTCCCGAACAGCCCGACTGAACAGCTGGGTTAGGGTCACTTTCCCTTCAGATGAGGCGGTCAGCTTTGATCGCCGCGTCTGAAGGGTTAATACAGGGCATCACCGCGATCGGTGATGTCCTGTATTAGCCGCGGGTCCCGGACGTTGATGGCCGCAGGGACCGCCGCGATAGGGGTGTATTCGCTGTATAAGACGCACCGACTTTTTCCCCCCAGTTTTGGGGAAGAAAAAGTGCGTCTTATACGGCGAAAAATACGGTAGGTGTGCAGTGTGTCTTTTCAACCTTAAAATTAATAGTTATATAATTAATTTTTTCTATAATTAACATTAATGTAGTAGCTTTGTTTCATGATGCAGAACAAGAACAGTTGTTAAAGTGGATGTTAATGAGGGACATTTATAGATGTTTGCTTATGTATTCTTTTTTTTTTTAGTAATTGTTTCCTTACTTTTTTTTTGCTTATGTGCGACTTATTTATCAACTGGTTTCATCCTGTTGATAATTTTCTTTCACGTAAGCAATTTTTCCTTTTTTACTTTGGTAGTAGCTTTTTCTGCTCCATGTTTGAGCTGGAGTAAATTTAGTCCATTTTTAACATTGTTGCGACTTTTTTTGCGCAATTGCGACTGTCGCAGTTGATAAATACCCGACTAAAGCAAATCCATTTTGAAAAATTTACTACGTAAGCAAGTTTGAATTTTCTTGCTTTTCTTGTTCTTCATGCAAATTGACGACCGAAAACACACGTAGTCGCAGTTGCGACAATTTTGCGACAATTATAGTAAAGAAAACCTGACTAAACCCGTTGATAAATGTCCATCAATGTCTTTTTCTGTGACATATACACTTTCTGTAAACCAAGTTGGACCTGGAATACAAATGCGACTTTTAAATGGAGATGGACAGTTCCTGACATGGACAGAGGTGTCAGCAGAGAGCACTGTGGTCAGACAGAAAGGAAATTCACAATTTCCTCTAGAGCATACAGCAGCTGATAAGTACTGGAAAGATTAAAAAATTTTAATAGAAGTAATTTACAAATCTGTTTAACTTTCTGCCACCAGTTGATATAAAAAAAAAAAAATTTCACCAGAGTACCCCTTTAAAGTCCTTCAACCTTTCCTGGTAAGGTTTATCCTGCAATTCATGTGCTAGTTTAGAAGGAAAAGGTTGAAAATAGAAAATTTGGGGACTTCTTAAACATTGAGTATCTCCCTAAGTGTTACATAATTTTGCTTAAATTTAATATTCACATATTTTCTATACAGAAAGAAAGTTGCAACAGCACTCTTGCTCAAAAAATGGAGGCTCTCCGCACAGTTTTGATGTCCCCCAGGGACATGTTTTGATCAAAAAGTGCAGTAAGAGTCTAAATTTTTTTGACCAAGAGTGCTGCTGCAACCTTCCATTTGTATATAATAACAAATAAGCAATAGCATGCACTCTCCGCTCCGACAGTGTCTAGAAGTCCGGAGTAATGGGACAGCATACCGGGATGAATAGAAGCGCTCAAAGGCAACACTGGTTGTTTCACGCGACTATGCGCGCTTCTTCCAGTCTCCAGGATACCGGAATGAGTAGAAGCGCTCAGAGGCAACACCGGTTGTTTCACGCGAGTTTGCACGCTTCTTCCGGCCTCCAGCATACCGGGATGAGTAGAAGCGCTCAGAGGCAACACTGGTTGTTTCACGCGACTATGCGTCCTTCTTCCGGCTTCCAGCATACCGGGATGAGTAGAAGCACTCAGAGGCAACACCGGTTGTTTCACGCGACTATGCGCCCTTCTTCCAGCATACCGGTATGAGAATAGAAGCACTCAGAGGCAACACCGGTTGTTTCACGCGACTATGCGCCCTTCTTCCAGCATACCGGGATGAGAATAGAAGCACTCAGAGGAAACACCGGTTGTTTCACGCGACTATGCACCCTTCTTTCAGCCTCCAGCATACCAGGATGAGAGTAGAAGCACTCAGAGGCAACACCGGTTGTTTCACGCGACTATGCATGCTTCTTCCGGGCTCCAAGGAGGCCGGAAGAAGCGCGCATAGTCGCGTGAAACAACCGGTGTTGCCTCTGAGCACTTCTACTCATCCCGATATGCTGTCCCAGACCTACGAACTTCTAGACACTGTTGGAGCATTCTATCGTTTCTTTGTTTATTTATTGATCTATACCTTGATATGCGTGCACCCGCAGGAGTCCTCTATTGTTCATTTGAATCCTTGTGTTTAACGGCTGGTGTCCCCTCCTAATACTGGTATTAGTATATCACAGTAGGTGTGCTCTCCCCCTACATTCTTTCTCTCTACGATTATCTTCTATTTCTATACTTTACATTTGCCACAGCAGTGCGCACCCGTGTATTAGGTAGTTGTGCTGGCTATTATGCTGGGTTGTTATTTGCATTCATATATTGTATTTGTCTATACGTATCAGAATATCACAGAGAAATGACTCATTGGGGGAGATTCTCAAAGAATTTTGCGGCGAAAAGTATCGACCCTTATTTTCAAAGAGCTTTTTCCTGTGGTTTACACTGTTCACGTCAGTTTTGTAAAAGTGGGCGTGGCCACGTATATTGTCTGCTTTACATGATATTCTCAGAGGGGTGAGAGTCCAGTTTATATAAAAAATTTCACACCAGCTTTTTGATAGTGTAGAAATCACAGAAATGATTGTAGTTTTGTTTTTTTTCTTTGTTTTTTGGGGAAAAGGTGTTATTTAAGTAATTATAAAAAAAAAAATTTGAAAAAAAAAATATATATATTTATTATTATTATTTATTTAATTTTTTTTTTTTCTTGGTCACTGCACCTGCACTCACATTTAAGCTCAGAAATGTTTTATTTATACAGTTATCGCTTGTCTGGGCGCTAGTAACCATGGAATAGTTTGTGAGATGTTTCTGCCAGAATTTTCTGGGATGTAAAATTTGGTGCAAAAATCTGCAATTTTGGCACAAAAAAAATCCAATATGGCTGCAAAAAAAAAAATTGGGGACGTGAAAAAAAGAGGCGCGAAAATGAATTTTCACATATTTTCATATTTTCAAAGCAGCAGAAGAGAACGTTGAGAATGTGAGGAGAAAAAAGGTGTGAATAATATCGCTGGAACAGAAATGATAGCCGTGTTTGGGAATCTCCCCCATTGTTTCTCAACAGGTTAAGCAGGGGGAGGTGGGGGCTGGTTATCCTTCCAGTTTACGGGAAGAAAGGCAGTATGTAAGATGTTATGAGAATACTGTGCATAGCTCGTGTTTGTGGTGCGGAGGGCAGACTCCACTTTGGCAGGCACCGCTCGTGTCATTAGCATTGCTTGGTTACAGCTCTGAAGCCACCTTTCACCTAGTGCTCTATCAGTGACATGATGAATGTGCTGCCATTCCGCGCTCTCTAGTCTGTGTCTCAAAGTACAAGAATGTGAAAAAAGAAACTGATCGGTCAAATGGTTATATAGTGAGATACAGGATAAATCTCAGTCCTTGTACACTCCATGACCAAAGTGTACTGTGGCCTTTAGCTAAAAGTTCACCGGGGTAGATTAATCATTGTGTATACGGAAGTTTTTTTTTTTTTGGCCCTTGCAACAATTTTTAGATTGAGTTGAAAATTGATAGGACTACGCGGTATAAGGCTCTGTGCACATCACATCTAGGCCCTACATTCGGTGTATATGGCAGGAAAAGGTACGAATATTATATATTTGTGGTCATTTCCTACAGGGTGAAACATTGGCCCGCACAACCTACATACTAAGGACTATCTTAAAGCGGCAAGAGGTATGCCTAGGCTGCTGTCGAGGGTAAACCTATAAGAGGGCATACCTTGTTAAAAAGGTGAAGCCAAGTAAAGGGGAGGGTTGTCTGAGCTGATTGTGGCAGGGGGGGGGGCATACCCTACCTGAGTTAGGCTGCATTCACACCACGTTTTTTCAATACAGTTTCTGTATCAGGTTTTTGATAAAGAAAATGGATTTCTCAAAACCTGACTAAATTGTATCAAAACGCGTGTACAAATTTTAATCAGTATACGTTTAAAACCGTGTACTGTTTGAAAAATTATGTCCAGTTGTATCCAATTTTAAGAAAAAAAACTTATACATTTTTAACTTTTCATTCTATTATGAATAAAGTTTCAATTGTTTGCTAGCAATTCTAAGAAAAAACTGTGCAAAGTCAAAAACCGGATGGTAAAAACCGGATGGAACCGTACAAACATACGGTTCTGTACGGTTCCCATTGACTCCCATGTAAAAAAAAAATATATATATATATACGTTTCAATACGGATTTTAACCCGGACTAAAAACCGTGGTAGGCTACGGTTTTGGGTACGGGAAAAAAACTGACAAAACTGTACAGGATGCAAAACGGACACAACCTGATGCATCTTTTGGCATACGGTTTTCAATGGAGAGTCAATGTATACGGTTTTCAATACGGTTCTGTACGTTTTTTTACATTTAAAAGATATACGGGAACTGTATTGCAGAAACGTGGTGTGAACCCAGCCTTATATGGGACCCTTCCCCTCCTACCATAAATACAGGCTAAATACTGTAATACAGGCTAAATGTTGGCACCCCTGAAATTTTTCAAGAAAATGAAGTATTTCTCACAGAAAAGGATTAAAGTAACACATGTTTTGCTATACACATGTTTATTCCCTTGGTGTGTATTGGAACTAAACCAAAAAAGTAGGGAAAAAAAGCAAATTGGACATAATGTCACCAAATTCCAAAAATGGTCTGGACAAAATTATTGGCACCCTTTCAAAATTGTGGAAAAATAATATTGTTTCAAGCATGTGATGCTTCTTTAAACTCAATATCAATAATGAATGTCAATAATGAAGATGAAAACAGCTGGAGGCACCTAACCAAGACACCTAATGCAATCAATTGGATATATGGAGGAACAAAAACCAAAAGGCACAACGGTTAGAAAATGGAAAAACAGAAATCAACGGTGGTGCAGAGGAATCCATAGGATAAATACTCAAAAAAAAAAGAGAAAAAAGAAAATCCAGCAACTCACCGCAAGTAGCATTCAGTGAATGAAGACCGCCATGGATGTCCGGGATCTTTACGGGAAGCTCAGAGGCTACAAACGGGTAGGTTTCGTGCAATCAGCACTTCTTCCGGCCCTACCGGTTTGTAGCCTCTGAGCTTCCTGTAAAGATCCCGGACATCCATGGCGGTCTTTATTCACTGAATGCTACTTGTGGTGAGTTGCTGGATTTTCATTTTTCTCTTTATTTGACTCCTTTAAACTCACCTGGGGCAAGGTTTGGGCAATATAAAAATCGCACCTGAAAGCAGATAAAAAGGAGAGAAGTTCACTTATTATTTGCATTGTGTGTCTGTGTGTGCCACACTAAGCATGGACAACAGAAAGAGAAGAGAACTGTCTGAGGACTTAAAACCAAAATTGTGGAAAATATCAACAATCTCAATGTTACAAGTCCATCTTCAGAGATCTAGATTTGCCTTTGTCCACAGTGTGCAACATTATCAAGAAGTTTGCAACCCATGGCACTGTAGCTAATCTCCCTGGGTGTGGACGGAAGAGAAAAATGAATGAAGGGAGTCAACGCAGGATAGTCTGGATGGTGGATAAGCAGCCCCAAACAAGTTCCAAAGATATTCAAGCTGTCCTGCAGGCTCAGGGAGCATCAGTGTCAGCGCAAACTATCTGTCGACATTATTGATCCATTTCAAACGAATAAATTGGCCGGTTGGAATGGCATTCTTGGTGTGTGTGGGATGGGACGATTTATAGTGAAGAAGTGTGTTTTATGAAGAAGGCTTTCTAAAGCCTGATAAAATGATGATGTTATGAACATCATCAATTTTTACATCCAAAAATTTGAGAGATTGATCACCATATACAGTGGTCCCTCAACATACGATGGTAATCCGTTCCAAATGAACCATCGTTTGTTGAAACCATCGTATGTTGAGGGATCCGTGCAATGTAAAGTATAGGAGGTAATACTCGCGTGTCCGCGTCGCTCCGGACCTGTCACGCTACCCTGGATGTCACCCTCCATCGCTGTTGCCGCGTCCCTGGGGTGTCTCCGTCGCTCTGGAACGTCTCTGCTGCCCGGGATCCTCGCTCTCCGTCGCAACGCACGCCGCTCCTATTGGATGAGGGGACGGCGTGTGCAACGACGTGATGACGTTGAAGGAGAGCGCCGGCATAGCAGGGGACCCCGAAGAGGACCTCTGGAGCCCTGAGGACAGGTGAGTGATCGATACCGGAGCACACAGGGCACCGTAAACGGCTATCCGGTGGCAGCTGAAGCAGTCTGCGCTGCCGGGTAGCCGTTTATGCGATGGGCCCGACATACAAAAACATCGTATGTTGATGCTGCCTTCAACATGTGATGGCCTCTGAGAGTGATCGTATCTTGAAATGATCGTATGTCGGGGGGTCACTGTACATATGTAAAAAACATTCATGGTGTTGACTTCATTTAGAAATCTTACAAAATCGATAAATTCACTTTCCGTCCGATCCCACACCACAAAAATATCATCCACAAAGCGGAGAAAAAGTTTTGTGTTTGACATGTAGGTTGAGGGCTGAAAAAACATATTTGCGCTCGAAAATAGCCAGAAAAATGTTTGCAAAGGCACATGATATAGGGGTGCCCATGGCAGTGCCTTGGCATTGCCTATACCATTGCGTATCATATTTGAAACAGTTATTCTGTAAAATAAATGTGGACAGAGGAGAGCGCCCCCTATCAACCTAATTTCTTATTGATGCATCTAGAAATATTTTGATACTTGGTGTTATGGCTACAATAGGCAGAAAGGAATTTTCTTTAGGTTATTTTATGTTTTCAGAAAAAAGAAGGTTTCAGCAGCACTCTTGGTCAAAAAAATTAATTCTTTTAGCGCACTTTTTTAAAAATCAAAACGTGTCTCCCATCCACCACGCGGACGTGGCCTCATTTTGGATGGGACCCTAACACTCATTTCACTCACCTCTGCTGGGCATATAGCCTCTGACTGGGTGACATGCTGGATCCACTATCAATTTAAAACACCTCCTGTGAAACAGGGGAGGGGTGCACGGCTACAGAGGGTGCCACTCCCCCTAAATTGCACAGCAAAAACAAAAAGAAACATAGCCAGCACAACTACCTAATACAGGGGTTCACGCTGCTGTGGTAAATAGAGTATACAAAAAAGAAAGGTTGCAGCAGCACTCTTAGTCAAAAAATGTAGGCTCTTAGCGCACTTTTTGATCAAAACGTGTCCCCCATCCACCACGCGGAGGTGGCCTCATTTCGGATGAAACCCTAACACTCATCCGCAATGCTGCTGAAACCTTTTTTTTTTTTTTTGTATACTCTGTATTTGCCAAAGCAGCGTGCACCTGTGTATTAGGTAGTTGTGCTGGCTATGTTTCTTTTTATTTTATGTTTTCTAGTAAAATCTGATTCCCTAAAATAAAAAGTACAGAGAAGATAGAGCTCGCAGCAGCATGAACTTCCCAGATAATAATTAACTTCAGAGATAATTACATTTCCCTGTCATAAAATATCTATTTATTGGCCTTTTAAGAACAGTAATAAATTAGATCGGCTCCCACCAGCTGGCAGCGATGCTTTTGGGAGATTAGAATTTAAAGGGGAATCTGAAAGCGGATAAAAGGTCAAAGAAATTTCTGCAATCACTGTGCCTCCAGCTGTTGCAAAACTACATCTGCCAGCATGCCCGGACAGCCTTAGGCTGTCCGGGCATGCTGGGAGTTGTAGTTTTGCTACAGCTTGAGGCACACTGGTTGAAGAAACACAACATTTTTATCTCCGTCTCTGGTTAGAATGGAACGGTTAGTTGCGCATGTGCGCCACCTATCCATTCATTTTCTATGGGAGCTGCTGGAACGAAACAAACACTGTACTTAGCTGTTTCTGTGTCTTCCATAGTGATTGAATGGATCGACAGCCCGCATGCGCAACCTGCAGCTCCATTCTTATGGAAGGCTGTGCTCCCTGTTCTCAAGATGGCTGGGACCTCACACGATCTCAAGAGCAGGGACCTCAGTCTCCTGTTAGAATGAAGCAGCAGGTTGCGCATGCGCGCCATCTCTCTACTCACTTTCTATGGGAGCTAGTGGAAAGAACTGGACACTGTACTAAGCTGTTTCCATGTCTCCCATGGAGAATTAATACATTGACAGCACGACCGGACGCTCTATTCTTATGAGAGACTGGGGTCCCGGTTTTCAAGATTGCGGAGTCCCCTGTACGATCTCAAGAGCGGGGACCTCAGTCTCCTGTTGGAATAGAGTAGCGGGTTGCGCATGCGTGTCACCTCTCAATTCATTTTCTGTGGGAGCTGCTGGGGAGAGAACTTTGCAGAGACTGAATAGATCGGCAGGGGTTATGAAAGACCCGTCGCTCCATTCGGGTCGTGCATAAGTGCGGCTGATCTATTAAGTCTCTATGGGTGACAGGGAAACTGCCAAGTACAGGGGTCCCTGTTCTCAGGATTGCTTGGGTCCCCAATGATCTCAAGAATGGGGACCTCAGTCTCCTATTAGAATGGAGTAGTAGGTTCCATTCATTCCCAGTGGGAGCTGCTGGAAAGAGCAGAACACTATACTTGGCTGTTTCCGTGTCTCCTATAGAGAATTAATAGATTGGCAACGCGCATTCACAACCCGCCGCTCCATTGTGATGGAAGACTTAGATCCCTGTTCTCAAAATTGCTGGGGCCCCAACAATCTCAAGAGTGGGGACCTCACTTTCCTTTTAGAATGGAGTGGCAGGTCGTGCATGCGCGCCACCTCTATGGAGCTTCTGGGAAGAACCGAACACTGTACTTATCGGTTGCTGCGTCTTCCATAGAGAATGAATGGATCGACAGCCCGCACAACCTGCAGCTCCTTTCTTGGGCTCCCTGTTCTCAAGATAGCTGCCCCCTCTCCTCCCCCCCCCCCCCCCCCCAATGATCCCAAGAGCAGGGACCCCAGTTTTCAGTTAGAACAAAGCAGCAGGTTGCGCATGCACGCCACCTCTCCACTCTCTTTCTATGGAAGTTCATTGAAGAAAATGAACTATGTACTTGGCTGTTTCCATGTCTCCCATAGAGAATGAATACATCGACAGCACTACCTGCCACTCTATTCTTATGAGGGACTGGTGTCCCTGTTTTCAAGATTGCTGAGTCCCCCGCACGATCTCAAGAGCAGGGACCTCGGTCTCCTGTTAGAGTAGAGTAGCGGGTTGCGCATGCGTGTCATCTCTCCATTCATTTTCTGTGGGAGCTGCTGGAGAGAGCCGTACACTGTACTTTGCAGTTTGTGTCACCCATAGAGACTGAATAGATTGGCAGCGCTTATGAAAGACCCACCGCTCCATTCGGATCATGCATAAGCGCTGCTAATCTATTAAAGGGGTACTCCAGTGGAAAACATTTTTCGTTAAATGAACTGGTGCCAGAAAGTTAAACAGCTTTGTAAATCCCGGTCTGACAAAGCGCTTCGGCGCCAAACGGTCCGTTACCGAAAGTGCTCTGCTCTTTCTACCTTTTATGTTTGAACGTGATTGATCTGCTCTCTGCGAGCGTGGAAGCACCATTATTGGCACCTCCAGCGGTTGCAAGGGGACAGTACTACCATCCAGGGATTTCATACCATATAGCGTGAATTCAGTGGTGCCCAGCACTTCTTTGCTTTTTGTGAGCTTTTGTAAATTACTTTTATTAAAAATTCGTAATTCTCCAGTACTTATCAGCTGCTGTATGCTCAACAGGAAGTTCTTTTCTTTTTGCATTTCCTTTCTGTCTGACCACCGTGCTCTCTGCTGACACCTCTGTCCGTGTCAGGAACTGTCCAGAGCAGGATAGGTTTGCTATGGGGAATTGTTCCTCCTCTGGAAAGTTCCTAAAATGGACAGAGGTGTCAGCTGAGAGCACTGTGGTCAGACAGAAAATAAATTCAAAAAGAAATGAACTTCCCATGTATTATACATCCACTAATAAGTACTGGAAGGATTAAGATTTTTAAATAGGAGTAATTTACTAATCTATTTAACTTTCTGGCACCAGTTGATTTAAAAAAAAAATAATGTTTTCCACCGGAGTACCCCTTTAAGTCTCTATGGGTGACACGGAAACTGCCAAGTACAGGTGGTCCCTGTTCTCAAGATTGCTTTGGCCCCCAATGATCTGAAGAGTGGGGACCTCAGTCTCCTATTAGAATGGAGTAGCGCACCACCTTTACATTCATTTCCAGTGGGAGCTGCTGGGAAGAGCTGAACACTGTACTTGGCTGTTTCCGTGTCTCCTATAGTGAATTAATAGATCGTCAGCACGCATGCGCAACCCGCCGCTCCATTGTGATGGGAGACTTGGGTCCCTGTTCTCAAAATAGCTGGGGCCCCCACAACTTCAAGGATGGGGACCTCATTCTCCTTTTAGAATGGAGCATCAGGTCGTGCATGCGCGCCACCTCTCTGTTCATTTTATGTGGGAGCTGCTAAAGACACCAACACTGTACTTGGCTGTTTCCGTGTCTACTGAGTTAAACACGTGTGTAGGGCTATAGAGGTGCTAGCAGCATGCCAACATTTAAACAGCATTTGTCTTGAGTAAAAATATGCAATAACTCACATTAATCAGGAAGATTCTTCCGGCTTTTTCCTTATTTCATATTGCACATGGACAGTCTCACAGGACTTGGTAAGTTACATATAGCAGCAACAAATAGCAGCGATATCTGTGCTTTCACCAGTCATGGCACAACGTTTGAGGGGTGGACCCTAATAGCGGCTGGCTATTAACCCTTTAGGGCAGACCCCCCTGAAACTTTGTGCCATGCTATTTCCATGTCTACCAGAATAGATTGGCAGCACACATCTATGACCCGCTGCTCTGTTCTAATGTGGTTAATAGCCAGCCGCGGCGATCCGCATGCTGGCTATTAGCGGCGGCCCCCGGCTACTGAGAACAGCCGGGGGCTGCAGAGTATGGATCGGGCAGGAGTCCGAAGCCCACTCCATACACCCCTCTGAGAGCTGTATGCTGGATATTAGCGGCGGTGATGCATCAGCGGCCCCCAGCTACTGAAATCAGCCGGGGGCCACGGAGTACGGAGCGGGCAGGAGTCCGGAGCCCGCTCCATACACCCAGAGCACAGCCGCGTCAGATCCGGCCTGCCCGGCTCCACAAATGTGGAATTTGTATCTCCTGACGCCCTTGACATGCCCAGGTGATACAAATTCCACATCCCTAAAAGGATCGATTAAAAAATATTTTGAATCTATTCAGTATCGCCAAATGAAAAATCGCGATAATTGCGCAAATAGATTTTTTATTACATCCCTAGTATACACTTGGTGTTGCATTATTGTACAGTTGGTGTTACATTATTGTACAGTATACACTTGGTGTTACATTATTGTACAGTATACACTTGGTGTTACATTGTTGTACAGTATATACTTGGTGTTACATTATTGTACAGTATATACTTGGTGTTGGTTACATTATTGTACAGTATACACTTGTGTTACATTATTGTACAGTATATACTTGGTGTTGGTTACATTATTGTACAGTATACACTTGTGTTACATTATTGTACAGTATACACTTGGTGTCGGTTACATTATTGTACAGTATATACTTGGTGTCGGTTACATTATTGTACAGTACGTACTTGGTGTCAGTTACATTATTGTACAGTATATACTTGGTGTTACATTATTGTACTGTAGATACTTGGTGTTACATTATTGTACAGTATATACTTGGTGTTACATTATTGTACAGTATATACTTGGTGTTACATTATTGTACAGTATATACTTGGTGTTGCATTATTGTACAGTATACACTTGTGTTACATTATTGTACAGTATATACTTGGTGTTGGTTACATTATTGTACAGTATACACTTGTGTTACATTATTGTACAGTATACACTTGGTGTCGGTTACATTATTGTACAGTATATACTTGGTGTCGGTTACATTATTGTACAGTACGTACTTGGTGTCAGTTACATTATTGTACAGTATATACTTGGTGTTACATTATTGTACAGTATATACTTGGTGTTGCATTATTGTACAGTATACACTTGGTGTTGCATTATTGTACAGTATATACTTAGTATTGTTTGTTCAATTATTGTGCTTAATTTAAATTATGAAAAGTATTCTATAGAAGAGTCCGGTCATTGCTGCGCTCGGTGAGTCACCTCGAGTCTCTGCTCTGAATTACCTTCAAGTGTTTTGTTTTCGCTAGAAAGATGATGAAAGCCACAATCACGTCCGGAGTAAATAAACAGGAGGTTAGCGGTGAACGGTCGATACAGATCGGATTAACGCTTCACATCTGCTCGCGGTTTGCACAGGTTTCCCATTACATTCAATCAGGGATCATTGTTAGTATTAGTAGTAAAACAGTGAAGGACTGGACAGCCGAATATTATCACTCTGCACTGTACCGGAATATAGAGCGTCTGATCATCTGCCCTGAACCATAAAACTGAACTATAACTGGACTCTACAGGAACAACCGTCCAAATCACAAAAGTATATCTGGTGAAGAGAAACAAAGTTAATATTTCACACTGACCAAGTCATAATTCGGACAAGTTATCTTTTTTATTCCAGCACAGCTGCGTTCATGTGTTTTTTTAATGTTGCTGGGTCATGTGATCACCAGCCGATTCACAGAGAATCAGACAAATTGGTCAGTCCTGGGTCAGCTGACGTCCTGTGAACTACACAAAGACATTATCAACTATCGGAACCCTCCTACTAGATCCCAGACCAGTCAGTATGGCTGAAATCTCACACCTGCCACATCAGCTTAAACAGGTAGGCACAAGCCATACACAAGAACCTCTTCATTATTCTCTAATATTAGGATATGCTCCACTAAATAAGCAAAAGCATTTCTTGAAGTGCTTCTTCAACATCAGGTAAGGATCGACATTCCTGCTTCTGTAATTTAACTTCTATGAATTATTAAATATATTTTTTATAAATACCACTGTTCTATAACCCCCAATATTTTCATTCCTCAGGCAATCTCTTTGGGTGGGACTGTGATTTGATTGACAGCTCTGTTCTAAGCTATGGCATGGTCCTGGAGACTACTGCACACAACCCAAAGTTATACGTTTACAGCAGTGTTTTCCAACCAGGGTGCCTCCAGCTGTTGCAGAACTACAACTCCCAGCATGCCTGGACAGCCTTTGGAATAAAATTTGGAATTAAAAAGAAAACAAACAAAAAAAAAAACTGAATATAAAACTTATACTTTCAGACGTCTATTTTATTTTGACAGCATTTATGTTTTTTAATTAACATTTTAAATGAATTAGAAGCCCTTTTTAAAAAAAATAGACCCCTGAAGGTATTCACTAGGGGGTATAGTGAGTATTTTAACTACATCGTTTTTTGGCAGGAATTATTACAAACTCAGTGTTACATTTTTTCACACATGCATCATTTGTGGGAAAAATTTTGTGTGCATTGTGTCTAAAAGAGATAAAATGCACCCTGTATTTTATTTAGCTGCTCGCCCCATGTTTCCGAAATACCCCTGCTTAGGCCGTATATGGTTCCTTAGCTGCGTGGAAGGAGAGGAGCGCCATTTGGCTTTCAGGGCATAATTTTAGTCGGAGGATTATAGGCCACACTTCATACCTGCAAAGGGTTTAAGCTGGTAGAACCATACAGAACCCCCACAAGTGACCCCATTTTGGAATCTACACCCCTAAAGTATTCACCTAGACCAAAAGTGAGTACTTTAATTCCTTTTTGTGTGGCTGGAATGGTTATAAAGTCAGTGAAAAAAATGTAAATTTGTTTCACAAATGCATCATTTGTGGGGCATATTCTTGTACATTGTGTCTGAAAAGTATGAAATGTGCCCCATATTTTATTACACTGTTCCTCCCGTGTTCTGCAATACCACCGCTTAGGCCATATTTGGTTGCTTTGCTACATGGTGGGACCCTGAAGAAAGGAACGCCATTTGGATTTCAGGACATCATTATAAAAATTATAGGTCCCACTCCATCCCTCCCAGACGAAGGTGACATACCAAAACGTGCGTTGGATTGGCGCTATCCCAGTTCCTTCTACAAGTTGTCTTTGTTACTCCAATATTAGGTCTGTATCAGTGTGTTCAGCTCCTTTCATTTGGTTAAACTGCACTTGTCACTTTTTGATTATTGGGATTATTGGATACTTATGCCTCACCCTTATCATATAGAACAGCTTGATATTACACCTTATTATTGTCCTATTGCTGCTATAGCTGTGACCTACACTGCTCAAAAAAATAAAGGGAACACTAAGATAACACATCCTAGATCTGAATGAATGAACTAATCGTATGAAATCCTTTCGTCTTTACATAGTTGAATGTGCTGACAACAAAATCACACAAAAATTATCAATGGAAATCAAATTTAGCAACCCATGGAGGTCTGGATATGGAGTCACACTCAAAATCAAAGTGGAAAACCACACTACAGGCTGATCCAACTTTGATATAATGTCCTTAAAACAAGTCAAAATGAGGCTCATTAGTGTGTATGACCTCCCTACAATGCCTGGGCATGCTCCTGACGAGGTGGCAGATGGTCTCCTGAGGGATGTCCTCCCAAACCTGGACTATAGCATCCGCCAACTCCTGGACAGTCTGTGGTGCAACGTGGCATTGGTGGATGGAGCGCGACATGATGTTCCCCGATGTGCTCAATCAGATTCAGGTCTGGGGAACGGGCAGGCCAGTCCATAGTATCAATGCCTTCCTCTTGCAGGAACTGCTGACACACTCCAGCCACATGAGGTCTAGCATTGTCTTGCATTAGGAGGAAACCAGGGCCAACCGCACCAGCATATGGTCTCACAAGGGGTCTGAGGATCTCATCTCGATACCTAATGGCAGTCAGGCTACCTCTGGCAAGCACATGGAGGGCTGTGCAGCCACCAAAGAAATGCCACCCCACACCATTACTAACCCACCGCCAAACCAGTCATCCTGGAGGATGTTGCAGGCAGCAGAACGTTCTCCACGGCATCTCCAGACTCGTCTGTCACGTGCTCAGTGTGAACCTGCTTTCATCTGTGAAGAGCACAGGGCATCAGTGGCGAATTTGCCAACCTTGGTGTTCTCTGGCAAATGCTAAACGTCCTGCACGGTGTTGTGCTGTAAGCACAACCCCCACCTGTGGATGTCGGGCCCTCATACCACCCTCATGGAGTCTTTTTCTGACCGTTTGAGGAGACACATGCACAATTATTTGTGCCCTGATGGAGGTTATTTTTCAGGGCTCTGGCAGTGCTCCTTCTCCTCCTTGCACAAAGGCGGAGGTAGCGGTCCTGCTGCTGGGTTGTTGCCCTCCTACGACCACTTCCAAATCTCCTGATGTACTGGCCTGTCTCCTGGTAGCGCCTCCATGCTCTGGACACTACACTGGCAGACACAGCAAACCTTCTTGCCTCAGCTTGCATTCATGTGCCATCCGGGATGAGCTGCACTACCTGAGCCACTTGTGTGGGTTGTAGACTCCAGTCTCATGCTACCACTAGAGTGAAAGCACCGCCAGCATTCAAAAGTTACCAAAACATCAGCCATGAAGCATAGGAACTGAGAAGTGGTCTGTGGTCACCACCTGCAGAACCACTCCTTTATTGGGGTGTCTTGCTAATTGCTAATAATTTCCACCTGTTGTCTGTTCCATTTGACCAACAGCATGTGAAATTGATTGTCAATCAAGTGTTGCTTCCTGAGTGGACAGTGTGATTTCACAGAAGTGTCATTGACTTGGAGTTACATTGTGTTGTTTATGTGTTCCCTTTATTTTTTTGAGCAGTGTATTTGATATGTTTTTATATTGATAATCTGTATGCAGCGTTTGTGATATCGCCTTTTTGGATGCAGTAATTCTCTCGCATTTCACTTTTTATACTGTGTGTAAATTATTATTTATGTTTTAATAACATTTTTTGTCACTAAGACATGATTCATTCATAAGTGACTCCAATTGTTCTTGTGTTGTTTATATACTTTTTTTTTTTTCTTTTAAGTATTTACTTGTTTTGCAAATTTCAATAACAAACATCGCCAACATGGCGAAATAGGAACAATCACAGACCATAGCACTCCCGAAAGGTCTCAGAGACCAGCAACATCACCATGACAGGGAGGGAGAGTACAGCAAGATGGGTACTCAAGTAACAGAGGAGCAATTCTGAGAGCCAACAAAAGGAGGCCCAGACAGAAAACCAAACACACAGCAAACACTTCCCAGCACCCCAGCCCCCCAACACACCTCAACGGCATCCCGTAATGACCTACTGAGGCAGTCTGTCCGGTGGGTCAGCAGCAGCCAAGGGGTCCACACCTTATCAAATTTCTAAGGGCACTGGCGATTGATATAGAGAGCCTGATACAGCGGGATATATTTATTCACCAAAGATATCCAACGGGACAGCGGGGGAGTGGACGCATCCTTCCACGTCATGACTACCACATTGCGTGCACAAAAAAGCTGAAAATGAAACAGCAGGCATCTATGGGAACTAGAGATCAAATCATTAACAACCCCCAACAAGCACACCACAGGGTCAAGGATAAAAGGGAAATCCAATTGGGCATCCAGAAACCCCATCACCTCCCTCCAAAAGTCAGCAATCACAGGGCACTCCCACACCGCATGCAAGAAAGAGCCAATCTCTGAGGAGCATCTAAAGCACAGGTCAGACGAAGAGAGTCCCATTAAGCCTAGCAGGGGTATAATACAACCGTAGAGCATATCTGGATTGGATCAGCATATCCCTATTACTAACAACCATTGTGTAATAAGAGTCCTCAACCTCCCTCCTCTGCCCCTCAGTCAGACCCGAAATATCAGCTACCTACTTATGAAAGGCTAGGGAGAAGGGGCTAGACCCCAGCAACTGGAGAAGGGCATATGACTGAGTAAGAGATTTGAAGAGATCCGTAGTGTCCAGGAGGAGCTCCACTTCCGAAAAAAACGGGTAAATGACAGGGAGCCAAATTGTGCCCGAACTGCATGCTTGAGCTGAAAATACCTAAACAAGGCTCTTCCAGGGATGCTGTAACGTTCTCTCATGTCCGCGAAGGACAAAAAAACCTGATCCTCCCGAAACAGATGAATCACAAATTTGACGCCATGCGATCCCCCCAAAAAAACGGCCTCCTGTAACCCATATAGGTGAGGTAGATGTACATTCCCCCACAAGGGTGCCCTGAGAGATACCAAGGGCTGCGGAAATCTACCCGACACCACGGACCAAACCTTAGCTATAGTCAACAGAAATAGGATAGGAAGAGCGAGAGTGATACCTGTAAAGCCTATCAGTCAGAGCTTCATAAGATCCCATTAGCACACCAGCCAGGGTGGTTGCCGAATTTGACAGATCCAGGTCGATCCACCAAGCTGCATAGACCAACTGGGAGGCAAAAAAATAGTTATAGGCATCAGGGGCAGCCAGGCCACCCCGCCCCTTAGGAGTCTGAAGAAGGGCCTGACCAAGTCTGGGAGGCCTCCCCTGCCAATAGATGGACCCCAGAGCACCACTTAATACACCAAAATATTTCTCAGCGGGGATAGCCGGGGCCAAGTGAAAAATACAGAAATTTAGAAAGGTAAATCATTTTGAAAATATTAATCCTACCAGCTAGGGAAAGAGGACATGCCCTCAGTCTCTCAACGGTGGAGTGCAGTAGTGGCTCCAGGTTCAGAGGAATAGTCTAATAGGGACGGAGTAACCTCCACACCCAAATACCGGAAACGAGGAAGCACCTGCACGCCAGCCGGAAGGGAAGGAGGCAGAAGGACCCCAGAGGAAAGCGCCATAAGGGAGGATTTAGCCTAATTAACACGCAGGCCCAAAATTACACCAAATCTGTCAAGCAGGTCTGTCAAGCAGTAGCGAACCCTCCGCATCCGCCAAATATACCAGAGTATCATCAGCATAGAGGGAAACCTTCCCGACTATAGACCACTATGAATGCCGCAAATACCCGGATCCCTATGAATGGCTGCAGCTAAGGGCTCTATTGCCAGCGCAAATAAGGGAGAGAGCGGGCACCCCTGCCTAGTCCCGCGCCCCAGAGAAAAGGGAGCAGATACCTCAAGATTAGTACGGATACGGGCCCTGGGACTATCATACAGGAGACAAACCCAAGTACAAAGACGGGGACCGAACCCAAAAGCACCCAACACCTCCCAAAGATATGGCCACAAGACTGAGTCAAAGGCCTTAAAAATATCCAAACTAACAACCACACCTGCAGGAAAGCCCTCCCCTACCGCCGCTATGTTTAGCTGCAAACGCTTCACATTCACGTCAGTGGCCCTGCCCGGCATAAACCTCGTTTGGTCAGGATGAATGACTGTACCAATAGCCCCGTATAGATGAGTGGCCAGAACACCAGCCAAAATCTTAATATCGACATTCAAAAGGGAGATGGGTCTATAGGAGCCAGGAAGTACTGGGTCCTTTCCGGGTTTAGGGAGCACCACAATGAGAGCTTCACACATTGTCCGGGAGAGCATCAGCCTCAGCTATAGAATGAAAAAATTGCGAAGAACGGGGGCCAATTTCTCCTCATTCATCCTGTACCAATCACCCACCATTCCATCTAAGCCAGGAGTCTTCCCATGGGGAAGATCCCATATAGTCTGGGCCACTTCCTCCACCGTAAGAGGGTCATCAAAAGCCTCTGCCTGGGCTCTTCTAAGCATTGGAAGGGATAGATCCTGTAGAAAAGAGAGGATCTCCCCCTGACAGGGCACAGAGGGAGCATCATACAGGTCAGAGTAAAAGTCCCTCAAGACAGCATCACTACCCTGATACAGGGAATAGAGACCGGAGGGCGAGCATCCCTAGCCAGATAAGCCAGCAATTTACCATTTTTATCCCCGAATTCAAACTGGGCCGCCTCCCTAGCCGCCAGGGGCAACTGAACCCTGTCTTTTTGAACAACCAATAAAGATCTCTGAGCCATCCCGGATGCATGCGCCAAATGCGGGAGGGGGACTAGGGCTAAGGTTGTCACGAACCGAGACGTGCGGGTGGAAGGGTTATCTATAAAATCACTTTGTCTACACTAGACCGAAAATAATGAAAAAATCCCTCTTAAACCACCCATTATAAAAGGTATCGCTGCCACCACCTGTCATTTTCAAGCTGACAGGAAGCTATCAATCCAATCTGGATATGCTACAATTCCCAAATATAATCTACTATCCCCAGTAGTATATAAAAACAGGAAAAAGATTAATCCAAATCTATAATGTAGCCGAACAGGTAAGTAAATTTAAGACTATAACTTCAATCTCTTCAAGGACAATGTACGTCCGTTTTACCAGACATAAGGCGGTACTTAATAAATTAATGATTTATTATGAAAGAAAAATATTCACAGTACATTTAAAAATAGATGTTAACAAGACAAAGTTTCACCATACAGAAAATAAAATAAATGGGAATCCTTACTTACAAAAGTTACAGAGTTCTATCACATGGGGTCTGGTGGGAAATGGCGTCTGGCATCCAAAATTATATCTTGTCCCCCATGCAAGCGCACCTTAGCCCCCCCAGGTCCATAGTTTTATACTCTGCTATACACAGGTGACACCTCTATGTTCAGTCCCTGGGCAAGACAAGGAGGAGAGCTAGATATTGCCCACTTCCTCATGATAACTTTATGCCCAAAAAATAGGAAATTACCCCTAACTATTATCATGGGTCATGCACCCACATCATTTTGTTATATTTGGGTTCTCCATCAAATTCTCTTTCTAGGGGTACCTGACATGACCCCCTTTATTGTGTATGATTTACCCAGTGCATACAGTTCAGGCATGGATCAATACACAAGGGTCATATGAGGACTCATGTTAAAGGTAATATGATGGAGAATCCAACCATATATAATAGGGCCAGGGACGCACTTCCCTAGCCCCCATATTTAATATTGAAGAATATAGGATTTTCCAATTGGGTCAACTTCATACATCTCTTTCATCTATTGACACCCAGGCTGGTGCCTTGCTGGCTAAAATGGTGTTACCTTTCCTGTCATAGAGCAGCTGTGTTAATAAACCCCCTGCAAGGATTAGTCACACCTATACCCAGGCTGGATAGACATGTAGGCTCCATGGTGCCCTGATCAAAAGAGAATTAATTATTGTTGAAATGCACCAATTGTTTAAACTCACCGGTTAGGGTAATTGAATTTACAAGATGTACATACAAATGGACTTTTTACAGGACATATATCACAAATGACAACAATCACCCTGCAACATGGATATATTTTGCCATGGTATATGACAAAGGTGCTATACAACTGATACGGCAGAGTGGTCTGAGATCCCCCTAGTGCTGTAGGAGATATCCCCTACTGCCGGTAGGAGATCCTTGGATGCCCGCGCCAGATCAATGCGAGAAAACGACCTATGGGCCCCCAAATAAAAAGAGAAGAACGTTTCCGTAGGGTACTTTCACCTCCAGAGGTCTTTCAAGCCCAATGCCAAGCGTTAAATGAAGAGGAGCCAGGGTCAGCAGCAGTGGTGCGGTCGAGGACTGGATCAGGAACTACATTGAAGTCCCCTATGAAGAGGAGAGGGGCAGAAGGAAAAGAAAGCAATTTGTTAGTGATTAGTTCTAGCAACTCAACCTGAAAGGGAGAGGGAACATACACAGAGGCAAGGACAAAGGGAAAAGGCCCCAAAGAACAATGCAGAATAACAAACCTCCCAAAATGATCACAAACCGCCTGAGAAACAGCCAATGGCAGGGCCTTGGTAATCAAAACCGAGACCCCCCTAGCGTATGTGGAATATGCCGCATGGTAACCCCTCGTTATCCAGGCCCGTTTAAGGGCCAGGACTTTTTGACCCGTAACGTGAGTTTCTTGTACACAGATAACAGAGTTAAGGCTCTCTTAAACTTAGAATTGAGTCCCCTGACATTCCAACTTACCACCTTCAACGTCCCCATCCTAGCACGTGAAGGTATAAAAGAGCAGGAGAGACCAATAAAGGACTAGGCCAGGGAAAGGCCGACCACCGGGACCACACATACCCACACACACCACAAATCGACAGGCACCCCACAAACAACACAAAAGACCAGACAAACAGACCAACAAGAAATGAACACGACAACAAAAGAAACGACAAGGCATAACAAATTCATCCCCAACAAAACCCTGTCTAGCACTAAACTGGTGCAGACCTAGACCCTAGAACACTAAACTCACGGAGGTAGCAAGAACTAGCGACCTAACCAATCCACACCCACCCAACCCCTACTAACTAGAACAGACCCACTCCCTGGGAACCCCTGAAAAGACAAATAGTGTAAGTCCAGAGTAGAAGTCCATTGCCGAAAACTAAAGACAGGACCATAGTGGGAAACTACCCTGGGCCTAAACCTAGGGCCTACCTACCCCCTAATGCTAATGTGGTAGCCCTTGGGGGGTGTATGGTAGGGATGGTATGATGTTGATATATGAGGGGTTAATATTAACCCTGTCACTCGTGACGCCAGGGTGAGGGCTGGTATGCTGAATATATGTTCCGGCCTATCGCTGCCCTTCCCAGAAGCGATAGGTGCAATGAAATGACTGAAGGTCCACAAGCAGATTTAACTTGAACTTTAATAACTTTACTGCAGTGCTTGCAATATCCAGTGTGTAGTAACAGTCTCATATAACAGTTCTTAGGTTGCTTAGCGACTGGCAGAAGTTGCGGACCTTGCATTAAACTTGTAGTCTCTGAATTTAGGGAGTGATGTGCAGATCCTTCTGGATTTAGGGGAAATATTGGGTCCAGTGATACTGCAGAGTGCTTAGTGGATGACACACTCTATAATTTAGATCATTCAGCCATTGCCGCAAGGCTCAGGCCTAATTCACTGCGATTACTGCGATATAAAGAGCCAGGAGAAAGAGAGCGAGAAGATGGCCGCCGCTCCTTTATATGGGTAGGGGGCGTGGTGATTCTGATTGGTCCGAACGTCTGCCATTCACCAGTACATGGTGTGATGGGATTACTGACGTAAGAGGGCCTCCAAAGGTCCCTAAGCTAAAACCATAGAGCTCACCTTGTCACATGACCCGAAGGTCCTGCAACGCTAATAGAAACAGGTAATCATTTATATACAGAAATAATACTATATACATTATTCTATGGACAAATTAGAAATCTATATACTATAATAGAGGTGACTAGGGGCGGACTGGCTAACAGAGATTACTAAGTCCTAGGGACTCTGGCTACGGGGACCCATAGATAAATAAGTACTGAATGAAATGCGGTACTGGGACACCACACTAACTAGCTAAATAACGTGGCCAATGAAGTCCAGCATCAGCAAGCATACAGAAACTCAGTCCGGAGGAGCCACATCCGGAGTCAGAGGAGCCGCATCCACCCACTGCAGAGCCTCAGACGGGGAGGTAAAGAACCTGACAGTAGTCCCATCCACCACCCGAAGGCGGGCCAGAAAAAGCATAGCATAGCGATATCCCTTGGTTCTCAGGCGAAAGCGAACTTCGGTGAACTTTATCCTTTTGTTTACGTAATTCCACCGAGAAATCCGGATAAAATGCCACCCGACTGTCATTAAAACGCACTTCACCTTTAAGGCGGACAGCTCTGAGGATAGCGTCTCTATCTCTATAGTGGAGGAGCTTTGCCAAGAACGGTCTAAGTGGGGCCCCCGGAGGGGGCGGCCGGGCCGGCACCCAATGTGCCCTCTCCACTGTAAAGTAAGGTGAGAAGGTGTCAGTTGGCAACAGTTCTTTCAGCCATTTCTCCAGAAAGGCCACAGGATCCGCTCCTTCCACTCTTTCAGGTAGACCCACCAGGTGGATATTATTGTGCCAAAGTCTGTTTTCAAGGTCGTCAACCCTATCCAGCACAGTCTTAATTTGTCGCTGCATGAAAGATAACTGCGCAGGAATAGGCTGTAGCTTATCTTTGTTGGTGGACACCCTACGTTCCACCTCCCCAGTACGTTCAAGGAGCTTTTGAGTCTCATGTCTGAGTATCACAAAGTCCTGCCGGAGCTCATCAACTTTGGTGACTATCAGGGTTTGGCAAGAAGTGAACGCAGCCAACAGTTGAGTGAACTTCTGGTCCACGGAATCCACCGGGCAGGAGGAATGATGAGGAGAATCACCTCTCTGAGCCAGGAGAGCCGGAGAACATAGGAGGGAAAGGTGCCAGAGACATCGCACCTGCCGCCTCCGGGGGTCGGGCAAACTGGCTGAGGGCCTTAGCGGTCTGTGCAGAAAGCTTAACGGGCAGTGGAGTAGGTGCATAGGAGGCCCTATCAGGGTGATCCTGCTCCGGCGGAGGTCCCTCATTCGAGGAAACGTCATCCTCTGTAGACTGTCGCACAGCTTCAGCCGCAGGCTTAGCCCTCTTGTTGCGTCCTTTCGGACCCCCCCATAGCTACCAGCACTGTAAGCACCACAAAGTCCAGCAATCCAAGAGCACTCTGTCCCCAGCAGAATACAAGCGTGGACAATTCCCAGGGGGGGAGAATAGAGAAATTAATAGCTCAAGAGCAAGGATGGCACAGCTTCTTGCACCACCACCAGACAGCAGCAGCAGGACTTGGGCACCCCCACAGAAGAGCAGAGGAGGAAGGGAGGAGAAAGGTCAGCTCCCCAGCAAAAGTCCCAGAGCACACAGAGGGTTAATAGAGGCACAAGTCCCACACTGTAGCATCATTAAATATGCATCATTTTTGGGATACATAAAAAAAAAAATGTTCTTAAATCAATGAAATGCACCCCAAATTTTATTACACTGCTTGTTCCATGTTAGGGAGTACCCACAAGGCCATATTTGGTTGCATGGCCACATGGTGGGACCCAAATGGAGAAGAGCGCCATTTCACTTTCAGGGTATCATTATACAAATTATAGGCCACACTTCATCTTGCAAAGCATTCTAGCTGTCAAGATACCGCACCCCCAGATGTGACCCCATTTTCGAAACTACACCCCCTAAAGTATTCACCTAATGCAGTGGTGAGTATGTTGAGCCCTAATTGTGTGGCTGGAATTATTTCAAAGTCAGTGGGAAAAAAAATAGAATTTTTTTTTTTTTAACAAATCCTTTATTTGTGGAACATCATTTTGGTGCATCGCTTCTGAAATGGAGGAAATGCTCCCCGTATTTTATCACGCTGTTCGTTTTGCGCTGGGCAGTACCCCAACTAAGGTCATATTTGGTTGTTTGATCACCTGGTAGGACCCAGAAGGAGAAGAACCCCCTTTAGCTTTCAGGACATCATTATATGAATTATAGACCCCACTTCATGCCTGCAAAGGTTGGAGCTGGCAGAACAATACCGCACCCCTACAAGTGACCCCAGGTGGACTGCAAGGTTTTGGTCTCAGATAGAAATATGTATTAGCTGGATCAGGGACCGCTCTGATTGGTCCTTTGTCGGCTAGCAGTCATGCGCAGCTGTCTGTAACAGTTGAATATGTTCGTCATGTTGTGGGAATAAGCACCCGTTCATGGCGAATATATCCATCACTGGGCGTTAAAAAATGTCATGTCAAAAAAGGGATGGCAATGTATACTGTAGCAGTTTCATTTAGAAACAAACAGGGCTGCTACAGTATACGTCAGCATCACGTTGCAGTATGAAATGCAGTATGAATGGGGTCTTTGTAAAAAAATATTTAAGGGTAGGGTCACATGGAGCAACGCTGGCAGTTAAAAGAGTGAGCGCACTGCTGCGGCTGAGTAGCTCATGACTGCCGGCGGAAAATCCACCGATTTTTTTACACTTTTATTAACTTTTTTTTATTTATTTTTTTTATTATTCTTTAAAATACTTAGTATTCCAAAGCATTGCAGTAATATGCTGCCTGGCACGTCCTGAACTGGCAGTTACTGAGGCAGACCTGGGGGTCTTTGTAAGACCTTGGCTGCCAAGGTAACATGCAGCACCCCGCTATCATTGCGGGGTGCTACTGGAGAGAGAGAGAGGGAGCCCCCTCCCTTTGTCAAACTCCTTAAAGCTCGCAGTCACTTCTGACCATACCTATAAGGGTTAAAACTGCCGGGAGCAAAGTTTACGTCGGTCCTAGCAGTGCAGCAGGGTACCGGCTGTATGTTACAGCCGAGACCCTGCCGCGATCTCATGTGTACAATGGGCAGTACCCATGAGATCCAAGGACGTGTGTATACTTGTCCTGGTGTGGGAACATGCCTCCCCCCTAGGACGTGTATACAGGTCCTTGGTCTTTAATGTGTTAAGCATAAACTGTTTGTATTGTTTTTAAACAATAATATTTTTAAATCTATTAAAAAAATGTTTTTAGTAATTTTATTTTTAATTTTTTGTGCTTTGTATGTGGGTGTTTTTTTTGTTTCCCCTCAAATTCTTTAATAGAAATTCTTAAGTCACATGATAAGCTACATTCTCAACCTACATAATACCTATAGTAGTGCACACTATTTTTGGGAATGAAAACACTGCAAACATTGCAACTGTAGGGATTAAAAAAAAAATTTTTTTGATTACTTTAACCCCTTAAGGACATGCGCTGTAAATGTACAGCACTGCATAGCATCACTTAGCACACAGCGCCGTACATTTACAACACGGTTGTGAAACGAGCGCAGGAGCTGCGCTCGCTTCATTCCCGGTGGGTACCGGTGGCTGTCAGCAGCCGCAGACCTGCCGGTAATGACTGACATCAGCAATCGCGCGGATGTCTGTCATTAACCCCTCAGCTGCTGTGATCAATACAGATCACCGCATCTGCGGCAGTGCGGCACTTATAATGGCTGATCTGATCGCCCGCGGCACTGCCGCGGGGATCAGGTCAGCCAAGATGGCGGACGGAGGTCCCTTCACCTGCCTCCGTCCGTCACCCGGGGTCTTCTGCACTTATCTGTCTATCTGCCTTCCAGCAGACCAGAGCAGAAGATAGCCGATAATACTGATCAGTGCTATACCCTATGCATAGCACTGAACAGTATTAGCAATCAATTGATTGCTATAAATAGTCCCCTATGGGGATTAAAAAAGTGTAAAATAAATGTAAAAAAAAAAATGTAAAAAGCACCTCCCCCAATAGTTTTAAATCACCCCTTTTCCCCATATTAATACAAAGAAGCATAAAAAAAAGTTGAATAATAAACATATTTGGTATCGTTGCGTGCATAAATGTCCGAACTATAAAAATATAATGTTAATGATCCCCTAAAGCGAATGGCGTAAACGTAAAAAAAAAGTAAAAAATTTCAGCTTTTTTGTCACATCAAACTTCAATTTTTTTTTCATAAAAAGCGATCAAAAACACATATAGGCAAATGTGGTAACAAAACAAACTACAGATCATGGCGCAAAAAAAAATTAGCTCTCACACATCCCTGAATACAGAAAAATAAGAAATTTTCCGGTGGTCAAACTAAGGCATTTTTAAACATACTGATTTTGTCAAAAAAAGTTTAATATTTTTTAAAAGCAGTACAATAGTAGAAATGTATGTAACCATGGGTATCATTTTAATTGTATTGACCCAGAGAATAAAAAAAAAAAACATGTAAGGTGTACAGCGCGAAAACGATTTAGCAAATTAGCTAAATTATGATTTTTGTTTAAATTTCCTTACACAAAAAATAATTTTGGGCTGTGTCCTTAAGATGAAAATGGGCTGAGTCCTTAAGGGGTTAAGCCAAAAAACTGATGGAATGATTTTATCCTGGTAAAAATTCTTACGATTTTTCAGCAACTTTTTCCCCCTAAAAGTTAATATTGAAGTTGTGCACCTTGACACGTGGTTTTACTGTAACTATAATTTATCTGCACTGATTCCATGAATTCTATCCATGTACAATATCCTCCGCTCTACCTCTTAGCTCATGCCAGGGTTTCCCAACTATGGTGCCACCAACTGTTGCAAAAATACAACTCCCAGCGTGTTCAGACAGCCGAAGGCTGTCCGGACATGCTAGGAGTTGTAATTCTGCAAGAGCTGGGGGCAGCCAGATTGGGTAACGCTGGCTCACACCCTGGGTGCAAAACGCATACTATCCAGTGACATGGGGGAGCTGAAGTCTATTTTACTGTATATAAACCAGCCAGACCACATTTTACAGAAGCTTTACAGATTTAAATACTTTGCCTTTAATAGTCTTAGATTCAGCAATTGGCAGGTAAAGGATAGTTGAAATAACTTCAGGAGCCAGAAGATCAAATGACCAAAAATGAAGAAACATGCAGTGAGAAAGTCAACATGCTTCAACCCGTAAAATGCTGTCGGGTTTGACATCATGTTTGATAACAGATACCTGTGGGCAGGATTATTAAAAACACCTGCCTTACATTGCGTCAATCCCCATGGTGTTGTGACCGTCAGAGGCCTGTGCTCTACATGATCTGTAATCTGTCCTGTGGTATCAGCAGGAGATTGTCTAAGTTGTGAGGTGCTGCCTCCGTGTATTGGACTTGTTTTTCCACAGATGATCGATCAGATGAAATCTGGGGAACTTGGAGTCACCACCTTGATCTCCTTGTGATGTCCCTCTTTCATGGACAGTGTCTGTAGTGAGGCCCGAGGGACATTATCCTGCTGAAAGAGGCCGCTGCTAATAGGGGTCCTGCGGCCACGAAGGGATGGACTTGGTCTAAACAATGGTTAGGTGGGTGGTACGTGTCGCAGTAACCTCCATATGATGCCAGGACACAAGGGTGGATCTTTTTCAAAACCCGTCCAGAGGTAAAGTTGCTGAGTTGCCCATATCAACCAATCAGATCGCTTCTTTCATTTTTGAAAAGGCTTCTGAGAAATGAAAGAAGCCATCTGATTGGTTGCTATGGGCAACTCAGCAAAGTTTCCTCTACACAAGTTTTGATAAATCTCCCCCAAGGTCTCTAGCAGAACTTTGCCCATCTCTCTGCCCTTGCCATCCTGTCTTCTTCACAAAGTATATCCCGGTGCCATCTCTTCCCCAAGTAAGTAATGTGCGCACACCCGGCCGTCCACATGATGCAGAATTTCATCCATCAGACTAGACGCCTTCTTCCACTTCTCTATGCTCCAGTTATGATCCTCACGTGCTCATTGTAGACATTTGCCATCTTTAATTCAGAAAATTCTAAATTGACAGTGGGTAAAGCTCCTGACTTTTCGCCTATTCCTTGGCAGTCGATACAGACCCCGTTACAGATGTTGGGCCTGGTACAGTTGGCAGAGTCCTCATTTTTATTGGTATGGTGCTTCTGGTGCCAGTCGTCAACTCCATGACCCTGCACCCACATTCCAGCTGACATCCTGTCTCCACGTTTCCTTTCAGCATTGGTCAGAACATTACGTCCCTGGCGTGTAAACAAACAATTCCAGTTTTCTTTTTCGAAACGTCCCCACGAGAAACATAAACATGTCTCCAGAAGGTCAAGAAATCCTTTTCTGCCAAAGAATCACACAGCGCACAATGAATTCACTGTATCCAGGGGTTTTTGGGCAGCGACCAATAAAACAAATAGAAATACATTTTCATCGCTTTTAGTTTCCATCCTCATTAAATCGGAGCTTACGGAGTACATTGTGGAACAGCTGATTGGACCCATCAAATTAACCCTCACATGGCTTGCTAATGTCACTACTGTAGTAGCACTCCAGAATTGTTGTTTGCCCATATCATGCACACTCACCATCGTTAGTTCTACAGCGCCATCTGTTTTCTTCCAGCACAGCTGCAACCATGTATTTCATTATTGTAATTGTGCGACGCGATTACCAGCCTGACCCTCAGAAAATCACAGGGCTTAATGTGTCAAAAGAAGTGATCATTCCTGGATCAACTGACTTCCGGTAAGATACAAGATGACATCACGTCATGAAGGTTTCCCCAAGTGCTTTAAATACATTATATGCCATCAGTGCATATCTGACTGACCCCATGAATGACACAATAAACAGACATGACTTTGTAGTTTTGTCACATACAACTCAATATGGAGGCCCCTTGTGTCATTATTATCCGATATGGCAAAAGGGTTATCAGAGGAAGGGGGAAATGGCGCAAGGGGATAAAGATGGAGGGGGAATAATAGCACAAGGGGATTAAGATGGAGGGGGGGATGCATTAGTATAAGAACACGCCTTTTGTCCGCGGGTACCCCTCGGTCGCAAGGGGGTACCACGCGAGGGGGTACCTGCGGACATACTTTCAGCCTTTGGGGGTACAGTCGCCAAAAAGGTTGAGAACCACTGATATAGGGAACAGGTAGTACATGTATATATTATGGGAACAGGAAGTACATGTAAATAATATGGCAGACGTTACCTGTAGAAAATATGGGGAACAGGAAGTACATGTAGATAATATGGGGGGCAGGAAGTACATGTAGATAATATGGGGGGCAGGAAGTACATGTAGATAATATGGTGGACAGGAAGTACATGTAGATAATATGGGGGACAGGAAGTACATGTAGATAATATGGCGGGCAGGAAGTACATGTAGATAATATGGCAGGCAGGAAGTACATGTAGATAATAGGGCGGGCAGGAAGTACATGTAGATAATAGGGCGGGCAGGAAGTACATGTAGATAATAGGGCGGGCAGGAAGTACATGTAGATAATAGGGCGGGCAGGAAGTACATGTAGATAATAGGGCGGGCAGGAAGTACATGTAGATAATAGGGCGGGCAGGAAGTACATGTAGATAATAGGGCTGGCAGGAAGTACATGTAGATAATAGGGCGGGCAGGAAGTACATGTAGATAATATGGCGGGCAGGAAGTACATGTAGATAATAGGGCGGGTAGGAAGTACATGTAGATAATAGGGTGGGCAGGATGTACATGTAGATAATATGGGGGACAGGAAGTACATGTAGATAATATGGGGGACAGGAAGTACATGTAGATAATATGGGGGACAGGAAGTACATGTAGATAATATGGGGGACAGGAAGTACATGTAGATAATAGGGTGGACAGGAAGTACATGTAGATAATATGGGGGACAGGAAGTACATGTAGATAATAGGGTGGACAGGAAGTACATGTAGATAATATGGGGGACAGGAAGTACATGTAGATAATATGGGGGACAGGAAGTACATGTAGATAATATGGGGGACAGGAAGTACATGTAGATAATATGGGGGACAGGAAGTACATGTAGATAATAGGGTGGACAGGAAGTACATGTAGATAATATGGGGGACAGGAAGTACATGTAGATAATAGGGTGGACAGGAAGTACATGTAGATAATATGGGGGACAGGAAGTACATGTAGATAATAGGGTGGACAGGAAGTACATGTAGATAATATGGGGGACAGGAAGTACATGTAGATAATATGGGGGACAGGAAGTACATGTAGATAATATGGGGGACAGGAAGTACATGTAGATAATATGGGGGACAGGAAGTACATGTAGATAATAGGGTGGACAGGAAGTACATGTAGATAATATGGGGGACAGGAAGTACATGTAGATAATAGGGTGGACAGGAAGTACATGTAGATAATAGGGTGGACAGGAAGTACATGTAGATAATATGGGGGACAGGAAGTACATGTAGATAATATGGGGGACAGGAAGTACATGTAGATAATATGGGGGACAGGAAGTACATGTAGATAATATGGGGGACAGGAAGTACATGTAGATAATAGGGTGGACAGGAAGTACATGTAGATAATATGGGGGACAGGAAGTACATGTAGATAATAGGGTGGACAGGAAGTACATGTAGATAATATGGGGGACAGGAAGTACATGTAGATAATATGGGGGACAGGAAGTACATGTAGATAATATGGGGGACAGGAAGTACATGTAGCCTCCTCCAGTGCTGGAAACAAAGCAGTACATCTCTGAAGCACACAGAGCTAACAGTTTTATTTAGCCATTTAACAATTCTTAAACGGTAAAAATAAAACACATTTTTTGTATGTTTTATACTAATATACCATTATACTAAACCCAGGGTCGGCTTCTTCTGTGTTGCTTTACGCGATGAACCCTGGGTATGCTGACAGATGTAGTTCCACAATGTCCCATTTTACTTTGTATTTTGTAAAGAAACCGAGTTGGATTCCAATGATCTCATTAGTTTTTTTTTTACCCAAATGTTGGCTGGAAGCTGTAAGCATGAAGTCACAGAGAATAGAAGCGGGGGCTGCACTGGAAAGACTTGAAAGTGAATTCAATCTGATGTACTTATCCTGGGAAACCATGTCCTCCTTGGATTTAAGAATGAATGGCCTCTGATATGTGCCGGGGATCAGGCCTGACGCAAAGCAGACAATGTTATCAGCATGGAAACCATCAGAGAGGAGCGGGAGCTGGTGAGTCGTCTTACTGTAAGTCACACCGCCAGCTCTGGTTACATCTCGTGGAGGAATCTGCTTTTCTTCACGACTCTTTAATCGCTTCAATGTGGAGCTGTTTGGTCCTAGTTTATTTGGGTCTTGTTAGTCAAAGCTTCTGTCCTATAATACATGGGAGCACTTATGGCTTAAAACTTGTCTGGGATATAAACAAAACCTTATTGAGATGACCATAAATTGACCAAATTCCAGCATCTGTATTAAAGGGGTACTCGGCCCCTAGACATCTTATCCCTAAACCAAAGGATAGGGTATGAGATGTCTGATCGCAGGGGTCCCGCCGATGGGGACCCCTGCCATCTCGGCTGCGGCACCCCAGACATCCGGTGCACGGAGCGAAATTCGTTCCATGCCGGATGACTGGCGATGCGGGGCGGAGGCTCGTGACGTCACGGCCGTGCCCCGCTCATGACGTCACGGCCGTGCCCCCTCAATGCAAGTCTATGGGAGGGGGCGTGACAGCCGTCACGCCCCCTCCCATAGACTTGCATTGAGGGGGCACAGCCGTGACGTCACGAGCCTCTGGCGCTTTACCCAACACTCTAAATGAACGCCGGGTGCAGCACGCAGATCGTGGGTGTCCCCAGGGTTAGGGGATAAGATGTCTAGGGGTGGAGTACCCCTTTAAGGCTACAGATCCCGGACTCCAAAGAGGGAACCTTGGTGTTCTCTATTCAGTCCACTGAAACCTTGGCTGGTCCTGTTCTCGGGGCTGTAATAGGAATAGGTAATATAAAACTGTAGATGAGGCCGTAAGCTGCCCACATATATAGCAGTATATGGTTGGTCCAGTTCTATGTACATTTCATATTTTTTCCACTCAATTCCTGACCATTTGCCCAGAAGCACTCCGGGTTGGTTTGTTTTTTATGCCCATGTCATTCACATTCACCATCACTAGTCCTACATTTGTTTCATTTCACCACAGCTGTAGCTATGTGTTTTATTACTGTAACTGGGTCATGGGATCACCTGCCTGACCCACAGGAAAGCGCATAATTTAAAGGGGTGTTCCGGACAAATATATCTTATCCTCTATCCAAAGTATAGGGGATAAGATGTCTGATCACGGCGTTCCACCACTGGGACTCCCCACGATCTCTGTGCAGCACCCGCATTCAATGCGGGGCTGCGTTTCCAATCTCAGAAACCTCTTTGTTTCCGGGACTGGAGACGGGATGTCACATCACGCCTCCTCATGACGTCATTCCACGAACCCCCCCCCCATGTGCCGTCATGCCCACTCCCATAAGCATGAATGGAGGGGACGTGACGTCACGTCTCCAGTCTCGAAAACAAAGAGGTTTTGGAGACTGGAAACGACGCCCTGCATAGAATGCGGGTGCTGCACGGATATCGCAGGGGTTCTCAGCAGCTGGCCCCATGCGATCAGACATCTTAACCCCTATCCTTTGGATAAGATGTATTTGGCCGCAATACCCCTTGATGGGTCACCTGACTTCCTGTGAACCACATGATGACCCACCCAGCTCCATCTGTATACTGCTGCTCCTGCAGCAAAAGCATACAGCAAAAATGCAACATATGAACCCAGAGGAGGTGTATAACTACTTTATATCTTTTTCTACTTATATTGTCTCAAAAAGTACTTTTTTTTTTACTGTAAATTGCTGGATCTTATGACACACTTGTAGGCTGGATACAGAACAGAGGAGATGAGATCTTTGATGTAGTGAACTTAGCTTCAAGAGCGTCCCGTGGCTGCGGCCTGCTGGGACGTTCAGGGATGTAGAGCGTTTTACTGTGAAGCTCGCACCTTCCTAAGGAGCCATAATAAACAGAGATCAGATCCTCTTCCATCTCCACCAGAGGTTCTTAAGTGCTCAGCATCCAGAACAGCCTGTGGGCAATCAATGATCTGTCCAAAGCTGATGCCTTTCAACCGCTGAGTTATGTCCAGTTCTCTTAAGTCTGAGAATTACTTCTGGGACTGGAAATACAGTCTAATATAATAATTTATAACATACTTCACTGTAGACGGCACAATACGTTCCTAGAGGAGCAGAAAGAATGGAAAAAATCACTGCAAGGCTATAAGTCTGAACTTTATGGTTATAACTGGTCATCAAATCCAGATATGAGCCGCACAAAATAATAGTAATCACCTCTAGTCTGGTCATACACGGCAAATAAATCAATCGAATAGTACAGAAGACATTAAAAAAGGATGCAAAATAGGTTTTGCACCCTGATAAAGAAATACAATATTAGACAATCAGTTTCCTCTATGTAAAAGAATTTAACGACTATAACACTGTCCCTTATGCACAATAATATAAATTCTATAATACTGCCCCTATAAACAAGAATATGACTACTATAATACTGCTCCTATATACAAGAATATAACTACTATAATACTGCTCCTATATACAAGAATATAACTACTATAATACTGCTCCTATATACAAGAATATAACTACTATAATACTGCTCCTATATACAAGAATATAACTACTAAAATACTGCTCCTATATACAAGAATATAACTACTATAATACTGCCCCTATATACAAGAATATAACTACTATAATACTGCTCCTATATACAAGAATATAACTACTATAATACTGCTCCTATATACAAGAATATAACTACTATAATACTGCTCCCTATATACAAGAATATAACTACTATAATACTGCCTCCTATATACAAGAATATAACTACTATAATACTGCTCCTATATACAAGAATATAACTACTATAATACTGCTCCTATATACAAGAACATAACTACTATAATACTGCTCCTATATACAAGAATATAACTACTATAATACTGCTCCTATATACAAGAATATAACTACTATAATACTGCTCCTATGTACAAGAATATAACTACTATAATACTTCTCCTATATACAAGAATATAACTACTATAATACTGCTCCTATATATAAGAATATAACTACTATAATACTGCTCCTATATACAAGAATATAACTACTATAATACTGCTCCTATATACAAGAATATAACTACTATAATACTGCTCCTATATACAAGAATATAACTACTATAATACTGCTCCTATATACAAGAATATAACTACTATAATACTGCTCCTATATACAAGAATATAACTACTATAATACTGCCTCCTATATACAAGAATATAACTACTATAATACTGCTCCTATATACAAGAATATAACTACTATAATACTGCTCCTATATACAAGACTATAACTACTATAATACTGCTCCTATCTACAAGAATATAACTACTATAATACTGCTCCTATATACAAGAATATAACTACTATAATACTGCCTCCTATATACAAGATTATAACTACTATATTACTGCCTCCTATACAAAAGAATATATGTACTATAATACTGCTCCTATATACAAGAATATAACTACTATAATACTGCCCCCTATATACAAGAATATAACTACTATAATACTGCCTCCTATATACAAGAATATAACTACTATAATACTGCTCCTATATACAAGAATATAACTACTATAATACTGCTCCTATATACAAGAATATAACTACTATAATACTGCTCCTATGTACAAGAATATAAGTACTATAATACTTCTCCTATATATAAGAATATAACTACTATAATACTGCTCCTATATATAAGAATATAACTACTATAATACTGCTCCTATATACAAGAATATAACTTCTATAATACTGCTCCTATATACAAGAATATAACTACTATAATACTGCTCCTATATACAAGAATATAACTACTATAATACTGCCTCCTATATACAAGAATATAACTACTATAATACTGCTCCTATATACAAGAATATAACTACTATAATACTGCCTCCTATATACAAGAATATAACTACTATAATACTGCTCCTATATACAAGAATATAACTACTATAATACTGCTCCTATATACAAGACTATAACTACTATAATACTGCTCCTATCTACAAGAATATAACTACTATAATACTGCTCCTATATACAAGAATATAACTACTATAATACTGCCTCCTATATACAAGATTATAACTACTATATTACTGCCTCCTATACAAAAGAATATATGTACTATAATACTGCTCCTATATACAAGAATATAACTACTATAATACTGCCCCCTATATACAAGAATATAACTACTATAATACTGCCTCCTATATCCAAGAAGATAACTACTATAATACTGCTCCTATATACAAGAATATAACTACTATAATACTGCTCCTATATACAAGAATATAACTACTATAATACTGCTCCTATGTACAAGAATATAACTACTATAATACTTTTCCTATATATAAGAATATAACTACTATAATACTGCTCCTATATATAAGAATATAACTACTATAATACTGCTCCTATATACAAGAATATAACTTCTATAATACTGCTCCTATATACAAGAATATAACTACTATAATACTGCTCCTATATACAAGAATATAACTACTATAATACTGCCTCCTATATACAAGAATATAACTACTATAATACTGCCTCCTATATACAAGAATATAACTACTATAATACTGCTCCTATATACAAGAACATAACTACTATAATACTGCTCCTATATACAAGAATATAACTACTATAATACTGCTCCTATATACAAGAATATAACTACTATAATACTGCCTCCTATATACAAGAATATAATTACTATAATACTGCTCCTATATACAAGAATATAACTACTATAATACTGCTCCTATATACAAGAACATAACTACTATAATACTGCTCCTATATACAAGAATATAACTACTATAATACTGCTCCTATATACAAGAATATAACTACTATAATACTGCTCCTATGTACAAGAATATAACTACTATAATACTTCTCCTATATACAAGAATATAACTACTATAATACTGCTCCTATATATAAGAATATAACTACTATAATACTGCTCCTATATACAAGAATATAACTTCTATAATACTGCTCCTATATACAAGAATATAACTACTATAATACTGCTCCTATATACAAGAATATAACTACTATAATACTGCCTCCTATATACAAGAATATAACTACTATAATACTGCTCCTATATACAAGAATATAACTACTATAATACTGCTCCTATATACAAGAACACAACTACTATAATACTGCTCCTATATACAAGAATATACCTATAATACTGCTCCTATATACAAGAATATAACTAGTATAATACTGCTCCTATATACAAGAATATAACTACTATAATACTGCCTCCTATATACAAGAATATATCTACTATAATACTGCTCCTATATACAAGAATATATCTACTATAATACTGCTTCTATATACAAGAATATAACTACTATAATACTGCTCCTATATACAAGAATATAACTACTATAATACTGCTCCTATATACAAGAATATAACTACTATAATACTGCCTCCTATATACAAGAATATAACTACTATAATACTGCTCCTATCTACAAGAATATAACTACTATAATACTGCTCCTATATACAAGAATATAACTACTATAATACTGCTCCTATATACAAGACTATAACTACTATAATACTGCTCCTATCTACAAGAATATAACTACTATAATACTGCTCCTATATACAAGAATATAACTACTATAATACTGCTCCTATATACAAGAATATAACTACTATAATACTGCTCCTATATACAAGAATATAACTACTATAAAACCGCCTCCTATATACAAGAATATAACTACTATAATACTGCTCCTATATACAAGAATATAACTACTATAATACTGCCCCTATATACAAGAAAATAACTACTATAATACTGCTCCTATATACAAGAATATAACTACTATAATACTGCTCCTATATACAAGAATATAACTACTATAATACTGCTCCTATATACAAGAATATAACTACTATAATACTGCTCCTATATACAATATAACTACTATAATACTGCTCCTATATACAAGAATATAACTACTATAATACTGCTCCTATATACAAAATATAACTACTATAATACTGCCTCCTATAGACAAGAATATAACTGCTATAATACTGCTCCTATATACAAGAATATAACTACTATAATACTGCTCCTATATACAAGAATATAACTACTATAATACTGCTCCTATATACAAGAATATAACTACTATAATACTGCTCCTATATACAAGAATATAACTACTATAATACTGCTCCTATATACAAGAATATAACTACTATAATACTGCTCCTATATACAAGAATATAACTACTATAATACTGCTCCTATGTACAAGAATATATCTACTATAATACTACTCCTATATACAAGAATATAACTACTATAATACTGCTTCTATATACAAGAATATAACTACTATAATACTGCTCCTATATACAAGAATATAACTACTATAATACTGCTCCTGTACACAAGAATATAACTACTATAATACTGCTCCTATATACAAGAATATAACTACTATAATACTGCTCCTATATACAAAAATATAACTACTATAATACTGCTCCTATATACAAGAATATAACTACTATAATACTGCTCCTATATACAAGAATATAACTACTATAATACTGCCATCTATGGATAGGAGTATCGCGGTGTAAGTATATTTTGGGAGATATAGTCTTGTATGAGCTGTATGTGTTCTGGCTGGAGATGAGCAGTATAGAAGAATTCAGTCTGGTCTGTAATGTAGAAATGCTTTGTATTTGAAGGTATACAGAGAAATCTGATTGTTTTCTGTCTAGTCACATGACTGTATATAATGACTGGCACCTGGGGATCTGTATGTAATTATAATACATTAGCGAGAGATTAATTATACAAATTAACTACTTGCATATGTAAAATAGCTCCATGGTGAATTTAGGCTTCCCGCCACATAACATTGGATCTGTTGCCTTCCGTAAATTAACGCTGCGGCAAAACTTTTCTGAGAATTCTTCCTTATTGGGAATATAAAGGGGAACTCCGACATCATCTAAACAAATGACAAAAATGCTGCGGATGCATATAGCTGCCTCAGTTCTGAAACCACCAATATTCCATTTGTTTGTGGGGGGAGGTGGGTGCTTTTCATTTTGTACTTCCTTATTTTGCTTCCCATTAAGCAGTTGTTCAGCACTACAATTCCCAGAATGCATTGCTTTTTTCCTCAGCTCTTCCTCACAGTCCTCCCACCCTGCCTATTCCCCTCCCACAGTAATCCTTCAAGTTCACTGCCCATTGCTGGGGCAGAACATCTATTTTAACAGCAGATTGTCGCACTGTGAGCTTGCATCATCTGCCATATTCATTTCCTGTCTGCTCCTCTGCCTATGGCATTGCACAGCACAAGGCAGCATGCTGTTACCAAGCCTCATTTTCCCCATATTTCCCAATAAAGATATATTCTTATATGGGAAGGCGATGGAAAAGTAGATTTAGGGCATTGTCAGAGATGATGACATCAGTAAGAAGAGCTATAGCTCAGAGACTAGATCCAGCCACACCTCCTGAGACAGCAAAGGATGATGTAACATCTTGGGAGAGAGAAGAGGACAAAGAGAAGACTACACAACTTCCTATCAGGAGAGAGGAAGGAGCTGGTGAGACAACATCACTAACAATGAGAGAAATACACAACTTCCTGTCCAGAAAAAGGGATCAACCAGCTGCTGATACAACACCAGACTGAAAATAAGAGGACTATAAAACTTCCTGTCAGGAGAAAGGAAGACATCGGGAGCTGCTGAGACAATACCACGCTGAGAATAAGAGAACTATGCAACTTCCTGTCAGTAGAGAGGGAGGAGCTTGGGAGCTGTTAGGACACTGCCACACTGACAGTGACAGGACTACACAAATTATTTTTAGGAGGGAATTATACAAAAGCATGGTGAAGTCAGTACAATTAGTAATAACACTATATGATTAAAGGGGTACTTTGGTGGAATTTTATTTTTCATTTTAAATTAACTGGTTCCAAAAAGTTATACAGATTTGCAAATTAATCTTAATCCTTCCGGTACTTATCAGCTGCTGTATACTACAGAGGAAGTTGTTTAGTTCAGGGACTGTCCAGAGCAGGAGCAAATGCCCATAGCAAACCTCTCCTGCTCTGGACAGTTCCTGACACGGACAGAGGTGGCAGCAGAGAGCACTGTGGACAGACAGAAAAGAACTACTCAACTTTCTGATAAGTACTGGAAGGGTTAAGATTTTTAAATAGAAGTAATTTACAAATCTGTTTAGCTTTCTGGCACCAGTTGATTAGGAAAAATGTGTTTTCCACCGGAGTACCCCTTTAAGTTCGATATCTTGGGATGATAGTTTTATTGAAATCCAAACGCTCTGTGCTTCTGTCTCTCCTCTGTTTCTCTACCTGTGCCATGTCCTGTGTGATTACAGCTGTGACCATCAGCAAACATCTCTAAAAGTCATCTTCACATTGTAGATCCCAGGATAGAACTTAAAGATGACAGCGCTCAGCAGCTGTGTAGGTCAGGTCTATAAGACGTCTTGAAGACATTCTGTGTAGGCTTCCCAGGGATATACAAGGCTCTTCACTAGTTGTGTTTTGGAAACCATTGTCTCTTAAATTAGACAGAAACAAGTGTCTCGAGACCCCGCTGCTCCTGTTAATATGTCACCTGGTGCGGGGGTCCGGAGTCTCTACAGTAAGACCACACGGTACAGTGCTCCCTCAAGTTACAATATTAATTGGTTCCAGGGCGACCATTGTATGTTGGGACCATTGTATGTTATGACCATTGTATGTTGGGACCATTGTATGTTGGGACCATTGTATGTTGGGACCATTTTATGTTGGGACCATTGTATGTTATGACCTTTGTATGTTATGACCTTTGTATGTTGGGACCATTGTATGTTGGGACCATTGTATGTTATGACCATTGTATGTTGGGACCATTGTATGTTGGGACCATTGTATGTTGGGACCATTGTATGTTGGGACCATTGTATGTTGAGACCATTGTATGTTGGGACCATTGTATATTGAGACATTGTATGTTGGGACCATTGTATGTTGGGGCCATTGTATGTTGAGACCATTGTATGTTGGGACCATTGTATGTTGAGACCATTGTATGTTGAGACCATTGTATGCTGGGACCATTGTATGTTGGGACCATTGTATGTTGGAACCATTGTATGTTCAGACATTGTATGTTGGGACCATTGTATGTTGGGACCATTGTGTGTTGAGACCATTGTGTGTTGGGACCATTGTATGTTGGGGCCATTGTATGTTGAGACCATTGTATGTGTGGACCATTGTATGTGTGGACCATTGTATGTTTGGACCATTGTGTGTTGGGACCATTGTGTGTTGGGACCATTGTGTGTTGGGGCCATTGTATGTTGGGGCCATTGTATGTTGGGGCCATTGTATGTGTGGACCATTGTATGTGTGGACCATTGTATGTGTGGACCATTGTATGTTTGGACCATTGTGTGTTGGGACCATTGTGTGTTGGGACCATTGTATGTTGAGACCATTGTATGTTGAAACCATTGTATGTTGAGATCATAACTCTATGGGAACCTGGTAATTGGTTCTGAAGCCCCAAAATGTCATCCAAAAATAGGAAAAAGTGAGGATTAAATAAAAATAAGTAGAAAACTAATATAGATAAAGCAAATCCTTACATATAAAAGTAATAAAGATCTGCTGGGAGCTGTAATCACTGTCTATGTCAGTGTTTCCCAACCATGGTGGCTCCAGCTTTTGCAAAACTATAACTCCCAGCATGCCCGGACAGCCTTTGGCTGTCCGGGCATGCTGGGAGTTGTAGTTTTGCAACAGCTGGAGGCAGCCTCGTTGGGAAACCCTGGTCTATGTAGAGGACAGGAGTCTCTTCACGGTCCTGTACAGTACACACAATGTCCTAAAAAAAAAGTAAAATGGAGCCGCCCTTAATTGGTTCAAAAGGAGCAGCTAACCTTGGTATAGGTTAAAAGTAGTACAGACCATGTAATACCTCCCTGTACTGTAGGGGGCGCTACCAGACACCAGTCAGTGCATACACTTCAGTAATACAGGTAAAGACTACAGAACATGTAATACCTCCCTGTACTGTAGGGGGCACTACCAGACACCAGTCAGTGCATACACTTCAGTAATACAGTTAGAGTACAGAACATGTAATACCTCCCTGTACTGTAGGGGGCGCTACCAGACACCAGTCAGTGCATACACTTCAGTAATACAGGAAAAGAGTACAGAACATGTAATACCTCCCTGTACTGTAGGGGGCGCTACCAGACACCAGTCAGTGCATACACTTCAGTTATACAGGGGTTTTACCAGTGAATGCCCATTCTGATTGGTCGGTTCTTCCAGCTATCGACACATTTAGCAGATTCCACAGCATTGTATGCTGAGTCTGGTTTCAAGTTACAATGGTCCAGAAAAGACCATTGTATGTTGAAATTATTGTAAGTTGAGGGATCACTGTACTTGAGATAGTATGTATGTCCTTAATAGACAGCGCTTCATATGGTTACAGAGTATATAGGTGGAAAATAATATATATTTTATAACAAATGTAAAAGCCTTGTAGGCATCTCATGGATGGACACTATGGCCAGGTTCTCCTGGATTCCTAGAACTTGGTCTAGTGTAATGGACATTAGATACAGTACTAGGAATTCTTGGGTTATTCTATCAGAGCTCCTCCAAAGATTGGTAGTTTGTAAAGTTCTAGTGTGTTTCAGGATTTACGGTAACTAAACCTTCATCAAGAAAAACACTGATTTACCAGTTTTACCTGATGAAGGGGTGATCAGCTTCAAAATGCGTTGTAACTTTGCATCTAAGAAAATTTCCCAAAGAATTTGAACTATGCATCTCCAACCAATAGGTAACCTAGGAACTTGACTGAGCCAGCTTAGTTAAGGGCAGGGGTTTCAAACTGTGGCCCCCCAAATGTTGAAAAACTTCAACTCCCAGCATGCCCGGAGGACCCCTGCGATCAGACATCTTATCCCCTATCCTTTGGATTGTGAATAAGATGTCTTGGGGTGAAGTACCCCTATGAGGGTGTACCATATATAAATTGTGAGAAGTAGAAGGTCCTAAGATCAGGAATCTGTTATCCAAAAGTAGGGGACCACCATCAAGAATTTTGAGTACATTTTACAGACTCACATTGATTATAATGGGTTCCCTCTACTCGGCACCACTCTGCACCAGTCTGCACTTTGCCACATATGATAACAGCTCCCACCAGTGGGACATCCCATTCATCCTTAGTTGGTTGACTCAAGGCTCACCAGAGATCTTAACCCACCGTGTTCCTTCATATTTGGTATTATGTTAAACCGAAAGGGAGCACATTCTAAGGGATTGGGAGTTCTTCACCCTTAACCGTGAAAGGGGATGTGGAATTTCCCACAGGGATCTCCTAGATCACTACTAAAGATGAGCAAACCTAAAGTGCTAAAAGGGCATCCGCCACATGGAAGAAAGGAGAAGGATCACATGACCTCAGTATAGCCCATAATGCCTTGCATATAGATCTCCCAGCCAATCAGGGGGCAGTATAGGGGTGATGTCAGAGCTGCTAGAAAAGTTTATGCACATTGCTTCAGCAGCCATTTTAGAGATAGCAAGTGTTAGGTGAAGATCTCTGTGAGGGACAGTGAGCAGTGATCACCACAGATAAGAGTAAGAGCCACGTATATAATAATTGTAGATAAAGCAGCAGAGAGTGTTCTGCATCTGTTCTGTCATTGCAAAATATGTTTAATTGCAAGTCAAGTGTGACAGTTGTCTTTTTGTGATGCCCTAATTGTTGTGAAAAAGCTGTGCATGGATGTTTTTTTTTGGGTCACTTGTGTGCACTTTTCAGCATACCGATACTGTTGCTACTCCCCAAAAAGGGATAATTTTTGAACTGCTTGGAAATAGCTATTGCTTCTTACAATATCTCCATGTGTGTAAAAACACTGTGATGGGGTAGTCCCGATGTGTCTATTCTCTATCCCATTCCTCCTTTTACATGTTTTTACTGTGTCTCAGTGTTACAACCAATAAAATGTGTCTATTTTTGTAAATATAATTCTTGAGTAGCTTCATTTCTTTTTTTTTTTTCTTGGGTCCCTTCATCTGTACGGAGAGGAACTAGAAGCTTTTAGGACAAACATTTTAGGACTATCAGCTACCAAGCCATCCATGTAAAGGAGAGAGGAATATGTGTTCTATTTGTTAAAGGGGTACTCTGCCCCTAGACATCTTATCCCCTATCCAAAGGATAGGGGATAAGATGTCTGATCGCGGGGGTTGCGCCGCTGGGGACCCCCGCGATCTCGGCTGCGGCACCCCAGACATCCGGTGCACAGAGCAAACTTTGCTCCATGCCGGGTGACTGTCGATGCGGGGCGGAAGCTTGTGATGTCACGGCCACGCCCCCTCAATGCAAGTCTAGGGGAGGGTGTGTGACGGCCATCATGCCCCCTCCCATAGACTTGCATTGAGGGGGCGTGACCGTGGCCGTCAGGAGCCTCCGGTGCTGCACCTGACGCTCTAAATGAATGCTGAGTGCAGCAGGGAGATCACAGGGGTCCCCAGCGGCGGGACCCCCGTGAACAGACATCCTATCCCTTATCCTTTGCATAGGGGATAAGATGTCTAGGGGTAGAGTACCCCTTTAAGCCCTATATCAGTGGTCTCCAAAAGGAGGTCCACAGTTTGGAGACCACTGACCTGTACAGACCCTACAGTACCCAAGGGCAGGGCTTACTTTTACATTCTTCATCATTTCCTGCCCTTATAGTTGTTACAACCTTGACCCTCAAGGGTTCCTTATTGCCTTTCATCCATTTTATCTTCATTGTATCAGTCAGGTAGATGTGGTTTCTCCTCTCTGGAGGACCTTCATAGGACATATCCAATGGTGACCCAATAGTCTTCTTTAGGTTGTATCAGTATCAGGAGACCATTAAACATTGCGTCTTGTTTTACTATTTGTGGAATTAATTCTGACTGGTTCGTTGAGATTTCTTTCCATCTTGCGTATTTCTAAAGTTTTGTGGGACTGAGATGTGAAAAGAACATGTCTAACATGCTGCGTTATGAATAAAAGATGAGCGCACGGCAGGCACAATGCCCTGGGCTAGAACGTACTTGGAGATGCAGTTATAAAGGGAGACGTCTGATTTGTGTACAGGGGGGTCTTCTCTCACAGCAAATGTGTTTAGAAGAACATCTTGGCTTCCCTGGGGAGACTTTAAGTGTTGCCAGGGATTCCCCCTAAGCAATGTATGTTCTTGTAATGTTATAGGTCATGGTGTAAGTGCGAACAGGTACATGGCATTATTTACTGGTCCCACAACTAGAATGATGATACCATATAATGAGAATGTATGGGATATATAATGAAAATGTATGGGATATATAATGAAAATGTATGGGATATATAATGAGAATGTATGGGATATATATAATGAGAATGTATGAGATATATAATGAGAATGTATGGGATATATAATGAGAATGTATGGGATATATATAATGAGAATGTATGGGATATATATAATGAGAATGTATGAGATATATATAATGAGAATGTATGAGATATATATAATGAGAATGTATGAGATATATATAATGAGAATGTATGAGATATATATAATGAGAATGTATGGGATATATATATAATGAGAATGTATGGGATATATATAATGAGAATGTATGGGATATATATAATGAGAATGTATGGGATATATATAATGAGAATGTATGGGATATATATAATGAGAATGTATGGGATATATATATATAATGAGAATGTATGGGATATATATAATGAGAATGTATGGGATATATATAATGAGAATGTATGGGATATATAATGAGAATGTATGGGATATATATAATGAGAATGTATGGGATATATAATGAGAATGTATGGGATATATATAATGAGAATGTATGGGATATATAATGAGAATGTATGGGATATATAATGAGAATGTATGGGATATATAATGAGAATGTATGGGATATATATAATGAGAATGTATGGGATATATAATGAGAATGTATGGGATATATATTGAGAATCTATGGGATATATAATGAGAATGTATGGGATATATATAATGAGAATGTATGGGATATATATAATGAGAATGTATGGGATATATAATGAGAATGTATGGGATATATAATGAGAATGTATGGGATATATATAATGAGAATGTATGGGATATGTAATGAGAATGTATGGGATATATAATGAGAATGTATGGGATATATATAATGAGAATGTATGGGATATATAATGAGAATGTATGGGATAAATAATGAGAATGTATGAGATATATAATGAGAATGTATGGGATATATAATGAGAATGTATGGGATATATAATGAGAATGTATGAGATATATAATGAGAATGTATGGGATATATATAATGAGAATGTATGGGATATATATAATGAGAATGTATGGGATATATAATGAGAATGTATGGGATATATAATGAGAATGTATGGGATATATATAATGAGAATGTATGGGATATGTAATGAGAATGTATGGGATATATAATGAGAATGTATGGGATATACAATGGGAATGTATGGGATATGTAATGAGAATGTATGGGATATGTAATGGGAATATATGGGATATGTAATGAGAATGTATGGGATATGTAATGAGAATGTATGGGATATATATAATGAGAATGTATGGGATATATATAATGAGAATGTATGGGATATATAATGAGAATGTATGGGATATATAATGAGAATGTATGGGATATATATAATGAGAATGTACGGGATATATATAATGAGAATGTATGGGATATATATAATGAGAATGTATGGGATATATATAATGAGAATGTATGGGATATACAATGAGAATGTATGGGATATATAATGAGAATGTATGGGATATATATAATGAGAATGTATGGGATATATATAATGAGAATGTATGGGATATATAATGAGAATGCATGGGATATATATAATGAGAATGTATGGGATATATAATGAGAATGCATGGGATATATATAATGAGAATGTATGGGATATATAATGAGAATGTATGGGATATATAATGAGAATGTATGGGATATATAATGAGAATGTATGGGATATATATAATGAGAATCTATGGGATATACAATGAGAATGTATGGGATATATATAATGAGAATGTATGGGATATATAATGAGAATGTACGGGATATATAATGAGAATGTACGGGATATATATAATGAGAATCTATGGGATATACAATGAGAATGTATGGGATATATATAATGAGAATGTATGGGATATACAATGAGAATGTACGGGATATACAATGAGAATGTACGGGATATATATAATGAGAATGTATGGGATATATATAATGAGAATGTATGGGATATATATAATGAGAATGTATGGGATATATAAAGAGAATGTATGGGATATGTAATGAGAATGTATGGGATATATAATGAGAATGTATGGGATATATATAATGAGAATGTATGGGATATATATAATGAGAATGTATGGGATATATAATGAGAATGTATGGGATATATAATGAAAATGTATGGGATATATAATGAGAATGTATGGGATATATAATGAAAATGTATGGGATATATAATGAGAATGTACGGGATATATAATGAGAATGTATGGGATATATATAATGAGAATGTATGGGATATATATAATGAGAATGTATGGGATATGTAATGGGAATATATGGGATATATATAATGAGAATGTATGGGATATATATAATGAGAATGTATGGGATATATAATGAGAATGTATGGGATATATAATGAGAATGTATGGGATATATATAATTAGAATGTATGGGATATATAATGGAATGTATGGGATATATAATGAGAATGTATGGGATATATATATATAATGAGAATGTATGGGATATATATAATGAGAATGTATGGGATATATATAATGAGAATGTATGGGATATATATAATGAGAATGTATGGGATATATAATGAGAATGTATGGGATATATAATGAGAATGTATGGGATATATAATGAGAATGTATGGGATATATATAATGAGAATGTATTGGATATATAATGGGAATGTATGGGATATATATAATGAGAATGTATGGGATATATAATGAGAATGTATGGGATATGTAATGAGAATGTATGGGATATATAATGAGAATGTATTGGATATATAATGGGAATGTATGGGATATATAATGAGAATGTATGGGATATATATAATGAGAATGTATGGGATATATATAATGAGAATGTATGGGATATATAATGAGAATGTATGGGATATATAATGAGAATGTATGGGATATATAATGAGAATGTATGAGATATATAATGAGAATGTATGGGATATATATAATGAGAATGTATGGGATATATAATGAGAATGTATGGGATATATAATGAGAATGTATGGGATATATATATAATGAGAATGTATGGGATATATAATGGGAATATATGGGATATATAATGAGAATGTATGGGATATATAATGAGAATGTATGGGATATATAATGAGAATGTATGGGATATATAATGAGAATGTATGGGATATATAATGAGAATGTATGGGATATATATAATGAGAATGTATGGGATATATATAATGAGAATGTATGGGATATATAATGGAATGTATGGGATATATAATGGGAATATATGGGATATATAATGAGAATGTATAGGATATATATAATGAGAATGTATGGGATATATATAATGAGAATGTATGGGATATATATAATGAGAATGTATGGGATATATAATGAGAATGTATGGGATATATATATAATGAGAATGTATGGGATATATATAATGAGAATGTATGGGATATATAATGAGAATGTATGGGATATATATAATGAGAATGTATGGGATATATATAATGAGAATGTATGGGATATATAATGAGAATGTATGGGATATATATATAATGAGAATGTATGGGATATATATAATGAGAATGTATGGGATATATATAATGAGAATGTATGGGATATATAATGAGAATGTATGGGATATATATATAATGAGAATGTATGGGATATATATAATGAGAATGTATGGGATATATATAATGAGAATGTATGGGATATATAATGAGAATGTATGGGATATATATATAATGAGAATGTATGGGATATATATAATGAGAATGTATGGGATATATATAATGAGAATGTATGGGATATATAATGAGAATGTATGGGATATATATATAATGAGAATGTATGGGATATATATAATGAGAATGTATGGGATATATATAATGAGAATGTATGGGATATATATAATGAGAATGTATGGGATATATATAATGAGAATGTATGGGATATATAATGAGAATGTATGGGATATATATAATGAGAATGTATGGGATATATATAATGAGAATGTATTGGATATATAATGGGAATGTATGGGATATATATAATGAGAATGTATGGGATATATAATGAGAATGTATGGGATATGTAATGAGAATGTATGGGATATATAATGAGAATGTATGGGATATATATAATGAGACTGTATGGGATATATAATGAGAATGTATGAGATATATAATGAGAATGTATGGGATATATAATGAGAATGTATGGGATATATATAATGAGAATGTATGGGATATATAATGAGAATGTATTGGATATGTAATGAGAATGTATGGGATATGTAATGAGAATGTATGGGATATGTAATGAGAATGTATGGGATATATATAATGAGAATGTATGGGATATATAATGAGAATGTATGGGATATATAATGAGAATGTATGAGATATATATAATGAGAATGTATGGGATATATATAATGAGAATGTATGGGATATATAATGAGAATGTATGGGATATGTAATGAGAATGTATGGGATATATATAATGAGAATGTATGGGATATGTAATGAGAATGTATGGGATATGTAATGAGAATGTATGGGATATATATAATGAGAATGTATGGGATATATAATGAGAATGTATGGGATAAATAATGAGAATGTATGGGATATATATAATGAGAATGTATGGGATATATAATGGGAATGTATGGGATATATATAATGAGAATGTATGGGATATATAATGAGAATGTATGGGATATATAATGAGAATGTATTGGATATATAATGGGAATGTATGGGATATATAATGAGAATGTATGGGATATATAATGAGAATGTATGAGATATATAATGAGAATGTATGGGATATATATAATGAGAATGTATGGGATATATAATGAGAATGTATGGGATATATATAATGAGAATGTATGGGATATATATAATGAGAATGTATGGGATATATAATGGGAATATATGGGATATATAATGAGAATGTATGAGATATATAATGAGAATGTATGGGATATATATAATGAGAATGTATGGGATATATAATGAGAATGTATGGGATATATAATGAGAATGTATGAGATATATAATGAGAATGTATGGGATATATATAATGAGAATGTATGGGATATGTAATGAGAATGTATGGGATATATATAATGAGAATGTATGGGATATATAATGAGAATGTATGGGATATATATAATGAGAATGTATGGGATATATAATGAGAATGTATGGGATATATAATGAGAATGTATGGGATATATATAATGAGAATGTATGGGATATATATAATGAGAATGTATGGGATATATATAATGAGAATGTATGGGATATATATAATGAGAATGTATGGGATATATAATGAGAATGTATGGGATATATATAATGGGAATGTATGGGATATATATAATGAGAATGTATGGGATATATATAATGAGAATGTATGGGATATATATAATGAGAATGTATGGGATATATATAATGAGAATGTATGGGATATATATAATGAGAATGTATGGGATATATAATGAGAATGTATGGGATATATAATGAGAATATATGGGATATATAATGAGAATGTATGGGATATATATAATGAGAATGTATGGGATATATATAATGAGAATGTATGGGATATGTAATGGGAATATATGGGATATATAATGAGAATGTATGGGATATATAATGAGAATGTATGGGATATATATAATGGGAATGTATGGGATATATATAATGGGAATGTATGGTAAATACTAGGGATCGACCGATATCTAATTTTTAGGGCCGATACCGATAATCTGTGACCTTTCAGGCCGATTGCCGATAATTTATACCAATATTCCGGTATAACTTATCGGCTATTTCCCCCCACCCGGCCCCGCAAAAGCCGCTACAGATCAATGATTTAAAGCGGGCGCTTTAAATCAATAAACTGCAGCGGCTTTTGCGTGGCCAGAGACCGCCGCCGCCACCCGCTTCTCTCCCCCTGCCTGTCCTGGGGTCCTCCCTAATCCAACCACCACCGCTGCTGCCCCATTGCCTCCCCCATCCCTGGTTTTATAATTCCCGGGGTCCGCGCTACTTCTGGCTCCTGCGGCGTCCTGAGCTTTCACTGTGCACACTGACGGCTACGTCGTGTTGAAGACGTCACTCGTCATTGCGCTGCACAGCGCGCAGGACGTCGCAGGAGCCAGAAGTAGCGCGGACCCCAGGCCCCGGAAACAGGTAATTATAAAACCGGGGATGGGGGAGGCACCATCACCATCACACCTCCTCCTCCACACCATCACACCTCCTCCTCCACACCATCACACCTCCTCCTCCACACCATCACACCTCCTCCTCCACACCATCACACCTCCTCCACACCATCACCTCTGCTCCATCACACCTCCTCCTCCACACCATCACACCTCCTCCTCCACACCAGCACACCTCCTCCTCCACACCATCACCTCTCCTCCATCACACCTCCTCCTCCACACCATCACACCTCCTCCTCCACACCATCACACCTCCTCCTCCACACCATCACACCTCTTCCACACCAGCACACCTCCTCCTCCACACCATCACACCTCCTCCTCCACACCATCACACCTCCTCCTCCCACACCATCACACCTCCTCCTCCACACCATCACACCTCCTCCTCCACACCATCACACCTCCTCCTCCACACCATCACACCTCCTCCTCCCACACCAGCACACCTCCTCCTCCACACCATCACACCTCCTCCTCCACACCATCACACCTCCTCCCCCACATCATCACACCTCCTCATCCACACCATCACGCCTCCTCCTCCACACCATCACACCTCCTCCTCCACACCAGCACACCTCCTCCTCCACACCATCACACCTCCTCCACCACACCATCACACCTCCTCCTCCACACCAGCACACCTCCTCCTCCACACCAGCACACCTCCTCCTCCACACCATCACACCTCCTCCTCCACACCATCACACCTCCTCCTCCACACCATCACACCTCCTCCACACCAGCACACCTCCTCCTTCACACCATCACACCTCCTCCTCCACACCATCACACCTCCTCCTCCACACCAGCACACCTCCTCCTCCACACCATCACACCTCCTCCCCCACATCATCACACCTCCTCATCCACACCATCACGCCTCCTCCTCCACACCATCACGCCTGTGAAGTGAAAACCACTTCAGGTGACTACCTCTTGAATCTCAACAAGAGAATGCCAAGAGTGTGAAAAGCAGTAATCAAAGCAAAAGGTGGCTACTTTGAAGAACCTAGAATAGGACATATTTTCACACTTTTTTATTATGTCTATAATTCCACATGTGATAATTCATAGTTTTGATGCCTTCAGTGTGAATCTACAATTATCATAGTCATGAAAATAAAGAAAACTCTGAATGAGAAGGTGTCCAAACTTTTGGTCTCTACTGTATATATATATATATATATATATATATATATATATATATATAGCCTAATTAGCTGTATTTGTGGGAGGGACATCTTCCCCCATAAATACACCAGGCTCACGCTTACCACTGATGTCATTCGTGATTTCTGGTGGCGGGACGTTCGGCCAGCATTCAGCTGACGGCGTGAAGCTCTACTGCGGCACATCGTGGCCTCCTGCTTTACGGCGCCGGCAGCGGGCGTTTGTTCAGCTGGCCACATTCATTGTCTCCGGGTCCTACAGCACCAACGCACAGCTGATTCCTCGCTTCCCACGAACACCGGACGCGCACTTGTTCACCGGCTCACAGCGAGTCACCAGCTGCACACAGCGCCACCAAACAACAGGTCCCTTCACGCCGCGCTAGATCTGTCGGCACTGCATCTCCGCCGCTTCACAAAAGTAAGGTGGGGGCTATGGGAGGGATTGAACAGTGAGTATGGGTTGAGGGGTTCACTCCGTTATAGGTTCCACGCGCTGCGCATGCAGCTTCGGCACAGGCGGCATGTTAGTAACCAAGCTTATGGGGGTACATTCTGATCATGCATATTTCTCAGCCATGCAACGTTTTGATAAGTTTTATACATATTGTCTCTTTCAGGTGCACTGAGAAGTATCATCCTTACGTTTCTGTCTGTCTGTGCGTCAAAACCGTCATACGAAATCTATTACGGGCAGGTTAGCTTTGACATGTCCCTATTTTACACTGCTGTGTTAGGGTAGTACTCATGTATGTATTTTCTCTCAGATTTCGTGAATTTTCTGTTCTGAGGAGGTTGTGGCCTGTAGCTTTAGCATTTTCTGAGGGTCTAGTTGTTTGCCTGGGCTCTGGCACACGTAATGACACCCCCCCCCCTTTTTTTTCTCATATTCTATAGTCTACAGCCTAAACAAAAACAAAAAAAAGGGAATGTGTGTACGTACAAGTATATATGTGTATGGATGTATGTACAGTGGTCCCTCAACATACGATGGTAATTCGTTCCAAACGACCCATCGTTTGTTGAATCCATCGTATGTTCAGGGATTCGTGCAATGTAAAAAGTGCATTTCATACTTTCCTGTCCCCGTCGCTCCGGACCACGTCCTCACCGCTCCCGATGCTGTCCCAGGGGCTCCCGATGCTGTCCCGCTGCTCCGGCGTCTTCTTCGGAATCCTCCGGTGTCTTCCGCATCTTCTCCGGGGTCCGGGCCTCGCTTTCTGGTGATGTTATTACTCTCGGCATGCGCAGCGACGTAATAACGACGCCGGAAAGCAAAGCCCGGACCCCGGAGAAGATGCAGAAGACACCAGTGAATCGCGAAGTGGACCCGGAGCAGCGGGGATAGGTAAGTGAACCTGTCCGGGATGCTTAAACTGCTATCCGACAGCAGCTTAAGCATTTTGCGCAGTCGGATAGCAGTTAATGCGATGGCCCCGACATATAAAAGCATCGTATGTCGATTTGATCATATGTCGGGGCCATCGCATGTCGGGGGGGTTACTGTATATATGTGTATGAACAGTACTCTCATGCTGGTAATAAGGGATGTTTTTCATGTTATTTTAGTGGCTTGCTTTATGTCCTTTCAGAGGGTTCTCTTCTGTTCAGAGTGTGCTAAGGCCTACGGGATTGGTCTGCGTGTTTTCTTCTCAGCAGCTGTCTTACAGCACGGTAATTACTGTCAGATGTTGCACATTACTCACGCATGCAACCGTTCATAGCTTGCGAGCATTCTAATTCTCATTTCGATTGTGTTTTATTTTCAGAAATTCGTGCCATTTTTTCTACTGTCCAGTAATTCCTGCTGGTGGCTACACCATCTTGGATTGGTCCTTGCATCTTGGGGTGTGTAGAAGTTTAGTCATGATATGTTAGTAATTTTCCACTATATACCTGTTACGCCGAGCGCTCCGGGTCCCCGTTCCTCCCCGGAGTGCTCGCCTCATCTTCGTTGTTGCAGCGCCCCGGTCAGATCCACTGACCGGGTGCGCTGCGGTCCCGCCTTCAGCCGGGATGCGATTCGCGATGCGGATAGCGCCCGCTCGCGATGCGCACCCCGGCCCCCGTACCTGACTCGCTCTCCCTCGGTCCTGTCCCGGCGCGCGCGGCCCCGCTCCCTAGGGCGCGCGCGCGCCGGGTCTCTGCGATTTAAAGGGCCAGTGCACCAATGATGGTGCCTGGCCCAATCTTCCCAATTAGCTTAATTGGCTCCCACCTGTGCACTTCCCTATATCACCTCACTTCCCCTGCACTCCCTTGCCGGATCTTGTTGCACTTGTGCCTAGTGAAAGCGTTCCCTTGTCTGTTCCTAGTCCGTGTTCCTGACCTCCTGCCGTTGCCCCTGACTACGATCCTTGCCGCCTGCCCCCGACCTTCTGCTACGTCCGACCTTGCTTCTGCCTACTCCCTTGTACCGCGCCTATCTTCAGCATCTTCAGCAGCCAGAGAGGTGAGCCGTTGCTAGTGGATACGACCTGGTCACTACCGCCGCAGCAAGACCATCCCGCTTTGCGGCGGGCTCTGGTGAAAACCTGTAGTGGCTTAGAACCGGTCCACTAGCGCGGTCCTCGCCATCCCTCTCTGGCACAGAGGATCCACTACCTGCCAGCCGGCATCGTGACAGTAGATCCGGCCATGGATCCCGCTGAAGTTCCTCTGCCAGTTGTCGCTGACCTCACCACGGTGGCCGCCCAGCAAGCCCGACAGATCGCCCTTCTAACCCGTCAGCTGTCGGAAATGTCCACCATTTCGCACCAACTTCAGTCGCAACTTCTCCAGCAATCTTCTCCTCCGCCAGCTCCTGCACCTCCTCCGCAGCGAGTGGCCGCTCCTAGCCTCCGCCTGTCCTTGCCGGACAAATTTAATGGGGACTCTAAGTATTGCCGTGGCTTTCTTTCGCAATGTTCCCAGCACTTGGAGATGATGTCGGACCAGTTTCCTACTGAAAGGTCTAAGGTGGCTTTCGTGTTCTGCCTTCTGTCTGGAAAAGCCCTGTCATGGGCCGCACCGCTCTGGGACCGCAATGACCCCGTCACTGCCTCTGTACACTCCTTCTTCTCGGAAATTCGAAGTGTCTTTGAGGAACCTGCCCGAGCTTCTTCAGCCGAGATTGCCCTGCTGAACCTGGCCCAGGGTGTTTCTTCCGTTGGCGAGTACGCCATTCAGTTCCGTGCTCTTGCTTACGAGTTGTCCTGGAATAGTGAGATTCTCTGCGCGACCTTTAAAAAAGGCCTATCCAGCAACATTAAAGATGTTCTGGCCGCACGAGAGACTCCTGCTGACCTACATGAACTCATTCATCTAGCCACTCGCATTGACATGCGTTCTTCCGGATGGCGTCTGGAGCTCCGCCTGGATATGGACTTTGTTCGCACGAAGCGTTTTTTCTCTCCGGCTCCTCTCTCCTCTGGTCCTCTGCAATCTGTTCCTGTGCTTCCCGCCGCGGAGGCTATGCAAGTTGACCGGTCTTGCTTGACATCTCAAGAGAGGACACGACGCCGCATGGAGAATCTTTGCCTGTACTATGCCGGTACCGAACACTTCCTGAAGGATTGTCCTATCCGTCCTCCCCGCCTGGAAAGACGTACGCTGACTCCGCACAAAGGTGACACAGTTCTTGATGTCAACTCTGCTTCTCCACGCCTTACTGTGCCTGTGCGGATATCTGCCTCTGCCTTCTCCTTCTCTACTATGCTCTTCTTGGATTCCGGATCTGCAGGAAAATTTTTTTTGGCCTCTCTCATCAACAGGTTCTACGTTCCTGTGACCAGTCTCGCCAGACCCCTCTACATCTATTGTTTTTACAATAAAAGATTGGACTGTCTCGTACGTTTCCACACAGAACCCCTCCTAATTTGCATCGGACCTCATCACGGAAAAATTGAGTTTTTTTTCCTCAGGTTCTTTGGCCCCAAGAAGAGGGGGAGACCCAAGGGGGGGGGTACTGTTACGCCGAGCGCTCCGGGTCCCCGTTCCTCCCCGGAGTGCTCGCCTCATCTTCGTTGTTGCAGCGCCCCGGTCAGATCCACTGACCGGGTGCGCTGCGGTCCCGCCTTCAGCCGGGATGCGATTCGCGATGCGGATAGCGCCCGCTCGCGATGCGCACCCCGGCCCCCGTACCTGACTCGCTCTCCCTCGGTCCTGTCCCGGCGCGCGCGGCCCCGCTCCCTAGGGCGCGCGCGCGCCGGGTCTCTGCGATTTAAAGGGCCAGTGCACCAATGATGGTGCCTGGCCCAATCTTCCCAATTAGCTTAATTGGCTCCCACCTGTGCACTTCCCTATATCACCTCACTTCCCCTGCACTCCCTTGCCGGATCTTGTTGCACTTGTGCCTAGTGAAAGCGTTCCCTTGTCTGTTCCTAGTCCGTGTTCCTGACCTCCTGCCGTTGCCCCTGACTACGATCCTTGCCGCCTGCCCCCGACCTTCTGCTACGTCCGACCTTGCTTCTGCCTACTCCCTTGTACCGCGCCTATCTTCAGCATCTTCAGCAGCCAGAGAGGTGAGCCGTTGCTAGTGGATACGACCTGGTCACTACCGCCGCAGCAAGACCATCCCGCTTTGCGGCGGGCTCTGGTGAAAACCTGTAGTGGCTTAGAACCGGTCCACTAGCGCGGTCCTCGCCATCCCTCTCTGGCACAGAGGATCCACTACCTGCCAGCCGGCATCGTGACAATACCACTACAAATTGTCTCTTATCTATTTAGGTCGGGTCCGTTTGTTTTGGGGTTCATTTTTCAGTTCCTGTGCTACTAGTCTTGTTGTTTACTACCGAGGGTAGGTTCTATTTTTATTTGTTTACACCCTTAGTGTCACTTAGCATGCTCCTTCAGGGGACTGGGTAGTTTAGATGTGGTGTTTCTGGTTTCCTATCTGTTGGTCGTTGTCCTTATTCAGCAGTAGGAGGTAGGTTAGTTACCCAGAGCACTGTGGTTAGATATAATACACATCACGAATATAGGCACGTGGGTTAAGCTATACCTCTCACGCATACAGGCAAGATGGTTACGCCACACATTATCACAACTCCAGATGCCACGTTTATGCAATACCTGTCTCGACTACAGGCACCATTATTTACGTTATACCTGTCATGACTACAGGCACGATTAATTATGTTATACCTGTCATGACTACAGGCACGATTAATTATGTTATACCTGTCACGACTACAGGCACGATTAATTATGTTATACCTGTCACGACTACAGGCACGATTAATTATGTTATACCTGTCACGACTACAGGCACGATTAATTATGTTATACCTGTCATGACTACAGGCACGATTAATTATGTTATACCTGTCACGACTTCAGGCACGATTAATTATGTTATACCTGTCACGACTACAGGCACGATTAATTATGTTATACCTGTCACGACTTCAGGCACGATTAATTATGTTATACCTGTCACGACTACAGGCACGATTAATTGTTATACCTGTCACAACTACAGGCACCATTATTTACGTTATACCTGTCACGACTTCAGGCACGATTAATTATGTTATACCTGTCACGACTACAGGCACAATGGTTACGGAATATGTTTTCGCGACTTCAGGCGCCACATATATCCTATACCTGTCACGACTACAGGCACGATTGATTATATTATGCCTCTCATAGTTACAGGGACGACGGTTACATTATACGTTGTCACATTTATAGACATGCGTGTTATGTAATACCTGTCATAACCACAGCTGTCATGTTTATGAAGTTCCTGTCACGATTACAGGCTCGATGGTTACGCAATACTTGTCACTTTTTAGGCACACTTTATCTACGGTCAAGCACTAACTCACTGCCACTCGGGCACGTCACATGGGTGTACGGCATGGGAAGCTTCAGTCTGTCCTAATTGTTGTGTAACTCTTTTCTTCAAGATGTCACACGGCTCAGACATAGAGGAGACTGCTTCTCTGTCGGACAACTTTGATCAGCAGTCAGACCATGAGAGCATACCATCACTCGGAGCCTGGACAGTGCCCAAGCTGACAGCTGAGTTACTGAGGAGACCATTTCCAGCTACGGCCAGGAAGGCAGAATTATTTCACCTCTTGTCATCTGATGGGGCTGGTCCCAGTCAAGAGTCCGTATGGGTCAGTTTCATTCCCAAATGTGGCAGCTTCTCATTTTATTCCACCCAACATTAAAAAAGACATTATAGAAGGGAAGGACGTAAACTTAGCGTCTTTGTTAGTGTCGTCTCATGAGGCACCAGACAATAAAACCAAAGCTTGCGGTGAAGTTTCCATCATTCTAAAATCCAAAAACGTCAGATTGAATCGCAAGTTATCAATCCCAGAGTTCGTCCTTTCCTTCAGCCTTTACCGAGACATTATTTGTTCTATTAACCCTCTCAGACGAGAGGAGCTAGATTTGTATCTCTACAAGGTGGTGGCTCTAGGTTACAAGTATGGAGGTTCAGCGTTCTTTGAATACCATAGATCTTTTTCAGCTAAAGTAGCAGCAGCCCTGGTCGAACTTGGTCATGTTACTAATTGGGCCACCATAGACACCGAGTTGTATTTTCGCCACTTTTCTGGTCTTAAAGGGGTACTCCGCCCCTGGCATCTTATCCCCTATCCAAAGGATAGGGGATAAGATGTTAGATCGCCGCGGTCCCGCTGCTGGGGACCCTGGGGATCGCCGCTGCGGCACCCCGCCATCATTACTGCACAGAGCGAGTATAGGACAGTGGTCTACAACCTGCGGACCTCCAGATGTTGCAAAACTACAACACCCAGCATGCCCGGACAGCCAACGGCTGTCCGGGCATGCTGGGAGTTGTAGTTTTGCAACATCTGGAGGTCCGCAGGTTGAAAACCACTGGTAGAGGAAGTTGTACTCACCTGTCCCTGCCGCTCCGGACCGTCACCGCTCGTCACCGCTGCCCAGGATGTCGCCTTCCATCGCTGTCGCCGCGTCCCCGTGGTGTCCCCGACGCTCCGGCAAGGCCTCTGCTTCCCCGGCATCCTCGCTCTCCGTCGCCGCCATCATGTCGCTACGCACGTCGCTCCTATTGGATGACGGGAAGGCGTGCGCAGCGACGTGATGACGACGATGGAGAGCGCCGACGATGCAGGGGATCCCGAAGAGGACGCGCCGGAGCCCCGAGGACAGGTAAGTGATCGTCAGCGGACCACACGGAGCACCGTAAACGGCTATCCGGTGGCAGCTGAAGCAGTCTGCACTGCCGGATAGCCGTTTATGCGATGGCCCTCGTATGTTGAAAGGATCGTATGTCGGGGCCATCGTAGGTCGGGGGTCACTGTATATCCATCGCAGCAGTTTTGGCACAACTCAAGCTGCTTAGTTTAGTAGTTAGGTAGGTTCGGGGGCATCGGTTCTGATAGTTGTTCTGACCACAAATAATAATATATAAATAAATATAAAATATAATATATATAAATAAATATAAAATATAATATATATAAATAAATATAAAATAATAAAATATAATATATAAATAAATATAAAATAATATATATTATAAAATAAATATATTATCACATTATATTTGACAGTTCAGCATTGCCGGCACAGAGCATTTGGTGAATATTGTAATCCCCCGTATTGCTGGATTTCTATGTGGCTGCCTATTACATCCCTGGATAAACACCTTCGGGGTAGAATTGCGCTCTCACTAATGAATATTTCATGGCTCTCTGTGAATTAAGTAACGAACCAGGATTAGGCCGCAACGCAGTAACCAGCTCGCACAGGTCAGAAGGTCCCAATCATTAGGACCATGATCTCTAGTCAGGGGCGGTCGCCTCTCAGTCGGGGTTGTTCTTCCTTTCATGTGATGAACAGACTGACAAGAGGAACAGAGAACAGAGGAGAGTGCGGAGCAGAGAGCAGAGCGCGTTCTGCACGTGAAGGTGAAGAGGTGACAATAAGGACCGAAGGCGACAAGTCCGGCGTCTCTGAAGTGTACATGGACTGTTTGCAGATGTGAATATTACATTAATGCATCATCTCCAGCCCGGGGGGGGGGGGGGGGGGGGGAGGTTATTAACCCCTTAAGGACTCAGGGTTTTTCCGTTTTTGCACTTTCGTTTTTTCCTCCTTACCTTTTAAAAATCATAACCCTTTCAATTTTCCACCTAAAAATCCATATTACGGCTTATTTTTTGCGTCACCAATTCTACTTTGCAGTGACATCAGTCATTTTACCCAAAAATTCACGACGAAACGGAAAAAAAAATCATTGTGCGACAAAATCGAAGAAAAAACGCCATTTTGTAACTTTTGGGGGCTTCCGTTTCTACGCAGTGCATATTTCCGCTCTGTAGCATACGGCTCTGTAATATACCGCTCTGTAGCATATGATCCCCTATTTATATAGGTTGGATTTTGTCGCACTTCTGGAAAAAATCATAACTACATGCAGGAAAATGTATCTGTTTAAAAATGTCATCTTCTGACCCCTATAACTTTTTTATTTTTCCACGTACGGGGCGGTATGAGGGCTCATTTTTTGCGCCGTGATCTGAAGTTTTTATCAGTATGATTTTTGTTTTGATCGGACTTTTTGATCACTTTTTATAAATTTTTTTAATGAATCTCAGGCACGGAGCAGTCATTCGTCGATCGGACACCGAGGAGGCAGGTAAGGGCCCTCCCGGTGACCTGCAAGCTGTTCGGGATGCCGCGATTTCACGGTCCAGAACTGACTAGCCGGGATACTTTCACTTTCGCTTTAGAAGCTTTGACCGCCGCTTCTAAAGGGTTAATACCACACATCGCCGCGATCGGCGATGTGTGGTATTAGCCGCGAGTCCCGGCCGTTGATGAGCGCCGGGACCGACGCACGCCGCTCCTATTGGATGAGGGGACGGCGTGCGCAGCGACGTGATGACGACGATGGAGAGCGCCGACGATGCAGGGGATCCCGAAGAGAATGCGCCGGAGCCCCGAGGACAGGTAGGTGATCTTCAGCGGACCACACGGGGCATCGTAAATGGCTATCCGGTGGCAGCTGAAGCAGTCTGCGCTGCCGGATAGCCGTTTATGTGATGGCCCCGACATACAAAAGCATCGTATGTTGATGCTGCCTTCAACATGCGATGGACTCTGAGAGGCCATCGCATGTTGAAATTATCATATGTCGGGGCCATCGTAGGTCAGGGGGTCACTGTGTGTGTGTATATATAATATCACGGTGCTCCTCTTCCTCCACAGGTAAATACTCACCCCCTTTAGCTGCTCTCAGGCCTCTTACCCCAGACAAGTCAGATCACTCTGCTCTGTACTGACGAGTGGCAAAAACCACAAAATAGTTACATAGTTAGTATGGTTGAAAAAAGACATACGTCCATCAAGTCCAACCAGAGCAGTTGTCTGCAGATGGGTAGAAACTTCCCTTTTGGGGACTAGTCTGGCTTGGCATAAACCCCGATCAGCTTTTTATATTCTGTAACAGGAGCTAAGCTGATACCAGGGAACATTACCTGAAAGGTGATGTAATGAGCTGCTTTGCATATTCCCCTATATATATATATATATATATATATATATATATATATATATATATATATATATATATATATATCAAAACATTTTTATACTTTTTTTTACAATTCATTTTTTTATAAGCAATTGTTGGTTCCTTAAATGGGTCAGTGTAAAGCATGAACATGTAATCTATTAGATCGGCGCTCTATTGGAACAGCCTGCATATAGTTGCCAACTGTCCCATTTTTACTGGGATTTGAGACCCTGTCCTGGGCAAATTAAATGTCCTCCCAAAAAGAGGACAGCTGCGTGACAGCACTTATTTATATACTACACTCTGTAAAAAATAGAGCTCCGCCCCTTGTTCTTCTGCACCCGCGTGCTGGCTGGACAGCTTCTAGTCTGTAACATGGCGTCACTCTGCCTCCTGTACCGCACCCACCCTCCATGTTTGAGCTCAGTGAAATAATATGGAGGGAGCAGGGGGACTTGTATTATCGTCATGTGCTCTTCCATAGGACGCCATGTTATGGACAGGGAAGCCATTCAGCCAGCACGGGAGAACGGGGGAGTGGAGCTACATTTTCAAAAAGAACAGAGCCGCAGGTGGCAAACTATCTACTGGGGTTCAGGGGGGTCCTACCTACAGGAGGGTACTACATACATAGAGGCAAACTATCATCAGGGGGTCCTACCTAAAGGAGGGTACTACATACATAGAGGCAAACTATCATCAGGGGGTCCTACCTACAGGAGGGTACTACATACATAGAGGCAAACTATCATCAGGGGGTCCTACCTACAGGAGGGTACTACATACAAGGAGGCAAACTATCATCAGGGGGTCCTACCTACAGGAGGGTACTACATACATAGAGGCAAACTATCATCAGGGGGGTCCTACCTAGAGGAGGGTACTACATACATAGAGGCAAACTATCATCAGGGGGGGGGGGGGGTCCTACCTACAGAAGGGTACTACATGCAAGGAGGCAAACTATCATCAGGGGGGTCCTACCTACAGGAGGGTACTACATACATAGAGGCAAACTATCATCAGGGGGGGGTCTTACCTACAGGAGGTTACTACATGCAAGGAGGCAAACTATCATCAGGGGGGTCCTACCTACAGGAGGTTACTACATACATAGAGGCAAACTATCATCAGGGGGTCCTACCTACAGGAGGTTACTACATACATAGAGGCAAACTATCATCAGGGGGGTCCTACCTACAGGAAGGTACTACATACGTAGAGGCAAACTATCATCAGGGGGTCCTACCTACAGGGGGGTACTACATACATAGAGGCAAACTATCATCAGGGGGGTCCTACCTACAGGAAGGTACTACATACGTAGGGGCAAACTATCATCAGGGGGTCCTACCTACAGGGGGGTACTACATACATAGAGGCAAACTATCATCAGGGGGGTCCTACCTACAGGGGGGTGCTACATACATAGAGGCAAACTATCATCAGGGGGGTCCTACCTACAGGAGGGTACTACATGCAAGGAGGCAAACTATCATCAGGGGGGTCCTACCTACAGAAGGGTACTACATACATAGAGGCAAACTATCATCAGGGGGGTCCTACCTACAGGAGGGTACTACATACATAGAGGCAAACTATTATCAGGGGGGTCCTACCTACAGGAAGGTACTACATACGTAGAGGCAAACTATCATCAGGAGGGTCCTACCTACAGGAGGGTACTGCATGCAAGGAGGCAAACTATCATCAGGGGGGTCCTACCTACAGGAGGTTACTACATACATAGAGGCAAACTATTATCGGGGGTCCTACCTACAGGAGGTTACTACATACATAGAGGCAAACTATCATCAGGGGGGTCCTACCTACAGAAGGGTACTACATACATAGAGGCAAACTATCATCAGGGGGGTCCTACCTACAGGAGGGTACTACATACATAGAGGCAAACTATTATCAGGGGGGTCCTACCTACAGGAAGGTACTACATACGTAGAGGCAAACTATCATCAGGGGGGTCCTACCTACAGGAGGGTACTACATACATAGAGGCAAACTATCATCAGGGGGGTCCTACCTACAGGAGGGTACTACATACATAGAGGCAAACTATTATCAGGGGGGTCCTACCTACAGGAAGGTACTACATACGTAGAGGCAAACTATCATCAGGGGGGTCCTACCTACAGGAGGGTACTACATACATAGAGGCAAACTATCATCAGGGGGGTCCTACCTACAGGAGGGTACTACATGCAAGGAGGCAAACTATCATCAGGGGGGTCCTACCTACAGGAGGTTACTACATACATAGAGGCAAACTATCATCAGGGGGGTCCTACCTACAGGAAGGTACTACATACGTAGAGGCAAACTATCATCAGGGGGTCCTACCTACAGGAGGGTACTACATACATAGAGGCAAACTATCATCAGGGGGGTCCTATCTACAGGAGGGTACTACATACATAGAGGCAAACTATCATCAGGGGGGTCCTACCTACAGGAAGGTACTACATACGTAGAGGCAAACTATCATCAGGGGGTCCTACCTACAGGAGGGTACTACATACGTAGAGGCAAACTATCATCAGGGGGTCCTACCTACAGGGGGGTACTACATACATAGAGGCAAACTATCATCAGGGGGGTCCTACCTACAGGGGGGTGCTACATACATAGAGGCAAACTATCATCAGGGGGGTCCTACCTACAGGAGGGTACTACATGCAAGGAGGCAAACTATCATCAGGGGGGTCCTACCTACAGAAGGGTACTACATACATAGAGGCAAACTATCATCAGGGGGGTCCTACCTACAGGAGGGTACTACATACATAGAGGCAAACTATTATCAGGGGGGTCCTACCTACAGGAAGGTACTACATACGTAGAGGCAAACTATCATCAGGAGGGTCCTACCTACAGGAGGGTACTACATGCAAGGAGGCAAACTATCATCAGGAGGGTCCTACCTACAGGAGGGTACTACATACATAGAGGCAAACTATCATCAGGGGGGTCCTACCTACAGGAGGTTACTACATACATAGAGGCAAACTATCATCAGGGGGGTCCTACCTACAGGAGGTTACTACATACATAGAGGCAAACTATCATCAGGGGGGTTCTACCTACAGGAAGGTACTACATACATAGAGGCAAACTATCATCAGGGGGGTCCTACCTACAGGAGGGTACTACATACATAGAGGCAAACTATCATCAGGGGGGTCCTACCTACAGGAAGGTACTACATACATAGAGGCAAACTATCATCAGGGGGGTCCTACCTACAGGGGATCCTTCCTATAGGGGCAAAGTACCTACCGTGGGGCAAGATATCAGAAAAATTCAGAAAAAAACCCACCCTGTGACACCCCCCCCCCCCCCCAATAAACCACATCCATAATCAGCCAAACCCTTCGTTGCCAAAGCTGAAGTCTATATCAATACACAAGTCAAAGGAGTCACCAAGGCCTAGTAAAGAACTTGGGCTGCCATAACAACCAATCAGCACCCATCGATTACATCACGGGGAGTTGGCGACTGGACCACTAGACACCAGGGACGCACTCCAAAAACTGTTTAACTGCCTCAATTGTTATTGACAGCAGCATTTAAACAGCTAAATAACCGGAATCGGAGTGATCTCCAATGCTGGTCATTATTGGCTGTTGCCGGCTACACACAGCAGCCGGGCATAGCGCTGGCCCATCCCTGGCACTGGCTCCTTCACCTGCCACAATCATGTGAATGTACGGCATGGGTCAGTAAGGGGTTAAAGGAGTATTCCAGGAAAAAACTTTTTTTTATATATATATATATATCAACTGGCTCCAGAAAGTTAAACAGATTTGTAAATTACTTCTATTAAAAAAAACTTAATCCTTTCAGTACTTATGAGCTTCTGAAGTTAAGGTTGTTCTTTTCTGTCTAAGTCCTCTCTGATGACATCTGTCTCGGGAACCGCCCAGTTTAGAAGCAAATCCCCATAGCAAACCTCTTCTAAACTGGGCGGTTCCCGAGACAAGCAGAGATGTCAGCAGAGAGCACTTAGACAGAAACGAACAACCTTAACTTCGGAAGCTCATAAGTACTGGAAGGATTAAGATTTTTTAATAGAAGTAATTTACAAATCTGTTTAACTTTCTGGAGCCAGTTGAAATATAAATATATATATATATATATATATATATATATATATATATATATATATATATATATATATATATATATATAAAGTTTTTTTCCTGGAATACCCCTTTAAAGTGATTATGATCTCTGTGCCGGTGTTTGTCGTGTTACTGACATATGCCAACGTCTGCTGTAAAATCAGTGAAAACCGCAGACATGTATGTGCGGTATGTGAGGGGAAGGGACCTACTGGCAGAGAAGCCTTTCTGGTCAGGGGAAAGGAAAACATGAGTAGGAGGAGAGGGAATGTAACACAGCAGACACAGACAAAAGAACACCAAATACAGCGAAAAGTATAAAAACTATGTGCCCCCCACCCATGGAATAAATAAGGCTTAGATCACAATCTGTGGCCCTCCAGATGTAGCAGAACTACAACTCCCAGCATGCCCGGACGGCCAATCATAGATGGGTTCCCTGGTGGGTAAAGAAAGGATTCATTCCAACATCCTTGTGATATAGCAGTGGTCTCCAACCTGCGGACCTCCAGATGTTGCAAAACTACAATTCCCAGCATGCCCGGACAGCCGTTGGCTGTCCGGGCATGCTGGGAATTGTAGTTTTGCAACATCTGGAGGTGCGCAGGTTTGAGACCACTGTGGTATAGGGTAGTCAAGGGACTTTATCAATATAAAGAGACAGGTAACCCACCGATAAGTATGATTAATTGATTGTCCCTGGGGGGGTAAAGGCAGGGTCGGCTCTGTCTATAGACAAAATAGGCAGCCGCCTAGAGCGCACTCTTGATGGGGGCGTCGCTCTGCCTGCAACAATAAAGTTAGCCAGCATCGGAAGCACCCACCCATCCAGCAAAATCCTGCCACCCCAGTAGTAAAGAGATTACATGAGGAGGAGGAGGTTTGTTACAGTGTGCCACCCCAGTAGTAAGGAGATTACATGAGGAGGAGGTTTGTTACAGTGTGTCACCCCAGTAGTAAGGTGATTACATGAGGAGGAGGTTTGTTACAGTGTGTCACCCCAGTAGTAAGGAGATTACATGAGGAGGAGGTTTGTTACAGTGTGTCACCCCAGTAGTAAGGAGATTACATGAGGAGGAGGTTTGTTACAGTGTGTCACCCCAGTAGTAAGGAGATTACATGAGGAGGGGGTTTGTTACAGTGTGTCACCCCAGTAGTAAGGAGATTACATGAGGAGAGGGTTTGTTACAGTGTGTCACCCCAGTAGTAAGGTGATTACATGAGGAGGGTTTTTTTTACAGTGTGTCACCCCAGTAATAAGGAGATTACATGAGGAGGAGGTTTGTTACAGTGTGTCACTTCAGTAGTAAGGTGATTACATGAGGAGGAGGTTTGTTATAGTGTGTCACCCCAGTAGTAAGGAGATTACATGAGGAGGAGGTTTGTTACAGTGTGTCACCCCAGTAGTAAGGTGATTACATGAGGAGGGGGTTTGTTACAGTGTGTCACCCCAGTAGAAAGGAGATTACATGAGGATGAGGTTTGTTACAGTGTGCCACCCCAGTAGTAAGGAGATTACATGAGGAGGAGGTTTGTTACAGTGTGTCACCCCAGTAGAAAGGAGATTACATGAGGAGGAGGTTTGTTACAGTGTGTCACCCCAGTAGTAAGGAGATTACATGAGGAGGAGGTTTGTTCCAGTGTGTCACCCCAGTAGTAAAGAGATAACATGAGGAGGAGGTTTGTTACAGTGTGTCACCGCAGTAGTAAGAAGATTACATGAGGAGGAGGTTTGTTACAGTGTGTCACCCAGTAGTAAGGAGATTACATGAGGAGGAGTTTTGTTACAGTGTGTCACCCCAGTAGTAAGAAGATTACATGAGGAGGAGGTTTGTTACAGTGTGTCACCCCAGTAGTAAGGATATTACATGAGGAGGAGGTTTGTTACAGTGTGTCACCCCAGTAGTAAGGTGATTAAATGAGGAGGAGGTTTGTTACAGTGTGTCACCCCAGTAGTAAGGTGATTACATGAGGAGGAGGTTTGTTACAGTGTGTCACCCCAGTAGTAAGGAGATTACATGAGGAGGAGGTTTGTTACAGTGTGTCACCCCAGTAGTAAGGAGATTAAATGAGGAGGAGGTTTGTTACAGTGTGTCACCCCAGTAGTAAGGAGATTACATGAGGAGGAGGTTTGTTAGTGTGTCACTCCAGTAGTAAGGTGATTACATGAGGAGGAGGTTTGTTACAGTGTGTCGCCCCAGTAGTAAGGAGATTACATGAGGAGGAGGTTTGTTACAGTGTGTCACTCCAGTAGTAAGGAGATTACATGAGGAGGAGGGTTGTTACAGTGTGTCACCCCAGTAGTAAGGAGTTTACATGAGGAGGAGGTTTGTTACAGTGTGTCACCCCAGTAGTAAAGAGGAAACATGTCAGGGAAGGAAGAGCCAAGGGAGGAGCCAAATGGGCATGGTTAAGGGGCGGCAAAATTAGCTTTCGCCTAGGGTGGCAAAGATCTTTGCACCGGACCTGGGTAAAGGAGTTACTAATAGGTTATTTTAGCATCATTGATACTGACTAAATGAATCTATAGGTTTCTAGATAGTCTGGGTCAGTGGTCTCAAACTGTGGCCCTCAAGAAGTTGTAAAACTTCAACTCCAAGCATGCTGGGAGTTGAAGTTTTGCAACATCCCGAAGGCCACAGTTTGAGACCACTGATCTAGATGGTCCAGGACAAAGGAAGGGTTAATGACAACATGTCTGGTCGTAGGATAGTCATGGGGTTCATTCAAAACTATTGGTCCAGTTGGTTATTCACCTCCAAAGATTCACGCTTCCTCTTCCTGCCATATAAGAGCGCACAGTCATCTCCATGATTATCGTCCATCCCTTTGTTCCTTTTTGGATGACCCATTCGGTCACAGTACATAATGGACATTACGTCGTCATTAAATATTTCTGTGTCTACAAGACCAAAATGATCCCATCCATCCATCCATTTTCATTTGGAATCATTAGAAAAATGTTCTATGAACATTCTCGATCGTGAATATCCCATAATGTCAGGCGTTTACCCCGATGAATCAAATCCTCAGAATCCCATTGTTATCTCGCTCGTAGCCTTTCAGTACATGACCGAGTTTATAAAACCGTTTACATGGCCTCATATACGTGACGCGCAATTATACTGATCGGAACATTTCGAAACAAATTATTCTTATGTATGAAAAAAAAAATGTCTACGGTCAACTGGAAAGACAAACACAGACCGCGCCCAGGATTAAATACAGCGAGCGGAAAGAATCTTAATAGGCATCGAAATTTGTAAAACAAATAAAGAAAAAGGGAATGTTTTTAGGAATATTTTTAAAATATTCTGTCAATCAATTTGTAACACGGAAACATTCCTGTAATTTTCATTTCATGTACTTAAAGGGGTAGTCCAGTGGTGAAAAACTTATCTCCTATCCTAAGGATAGGGGATAAGTTTGAGATGGGGGGGGGTCCGACCGCTGGGGCCCCCTGCGATCTCTCTGTACGGGGCCCCGGCTCTCCGGCCAGATAGCGGGTGTCGACCCCCGCACGAAGCTGCGGCCGACACGCCCCCTCAATACATCTCTATGGCAGAGCCGGAGATTGCCGAAGGCAACGCTTCGGCTCTGCCATAGAGTTGTATTGAGGGGGCGTGTCGGCTGCCACTTCGTGCGGAGGTCGACACGCCCCCTTCCCGCAGGCTGTCGGGGCTCCGTACAGGAGATCGCAGGGGGCCCCAGCGGTCGGACCCCCCGCGATCTGCAACTTATCCCCTATCCTTAGGACAGGGGATAAGTTGTTCACCACTGGGTTCACCACTGGACTACTCCTTTAAATTCAGTGTAAATAAATAATAAGATATAAAAGTAAAATAGTAAATGTTGCAGCGAGCGCTCCGGCCACTCACTCTGGCTGTGAGTGCTCTCCTCCTCCTTCCTCCGGCGGGTCCGGGATTTGCATCGTGGGACGCGCCCGCATCCGAATCTCGGGCCATCACTTACCCCTTGCTCCTGCTGGCTTTTCCGGTTCTGTTCCGCATTGCGCGCGCTCCTGCCTCCTAGGGTGCGTGCTTGCCACAGCTCTGAGATTTAAAGGGCCAGTGCGCCCTTAATTAGTGTTTACACCTTTCCTTTCCTTATAAGTATGTGCACCTCCTACAACCTCTTGCCGGATTTTTGTGTGCCCTGTACCCAAAAGAAAGCGTTACTGTGTATAGCCCTGCCTGTGTTCTGACCTTCCGCTGCGTGACCTGACCTTGCTTCTGTGCCGCCTGCCTGCTGACCTCCTGTTAACGTTTCCTGACCACGCATCTGTGCTGCCAGCCCTGACCTTCTGCTAGTACTGACTATGATTTGCCTCATCCTTCCTGTGCTATGTTTCTCAGCAGCCTGTGTGGATGAGTCGTGCCAGTTATAGCGACCTGGGTGCCGCCTGCCACAGCAAGTCCATCCTGCTTGGGCTTGGCTCTGGTGAAAACCAGCGGTACCTTAGACTCCGCTCCCTGGTACGGCCTATGTCAACTTCCACACAGGTACAGCGGATCCACTACCTCTGTGAGTGTTACAGTAAAAGTCAATGTCAACATTTCTAAATAATTTTACTCACTAGTATTTAGATGAATTATTTACAATGAGATCAGAAAGTCATCAGACCTGAAATTTAGGAAGAGCTCAGTGGTCTCCATAATTGTTACATGGAAGAAGAAGGGACAACCAGGACTCTTCCTAGAACTGCCACCCAACCAAACTAAGGAATAGGGAGAGAAGGGTCTTGGTAAGAGAGATGACCGAGAACCCAATGGTCACTGAGCGCCAAAGATCCGGTGTTAAGAAGGAACTTCTAGAAGATCCAGAACCATCACCGCAGCCTCCACAATCTGGGCTTTATGAAGAAAGAAGCCTCTTCAGTAATAACACATGGAAGACGTCTGGAGATTATAAGAATTTGAAGAGTACCCCTCATGATCTTGTTAAATTTTATAATCCTCCCAGGTCACTGCCCCATCATGATAAACCACCCCCTGCCTTTATTTTCATTATTTTTTTATTTTCTACTTGACATTACTCTGTAATTTCAGCTCTGTCTCAGTCAGATAAGCAGACTGGGAAGGGGGCGTTCCCCAGCAGATGTGGCATTTCCTGATTTTGGACTTCTGCCAGGCCAGTAGGAGTCCAAAGTCTGTGCAAGAGATGGGGGAAATGTGCTCCGGACAAGTAGGGAGACACCTAGTGGCAGCTTTTTTTTTTTTTTAAACACAAATAAAACATAGAAAACTTTAGTACATTAGAAAGATTTTTTTTTTATTTACCACAAGGAGTGCAATAAAAAAAAATGTGTTTTAATAACAGTGCCCATTTAAAGGATCAGACTGTGAGGAACTAGATTATTTGGTCTGATAAAAAAATAAATTAAGCTTTTTGCCTCAATTCTAAGCATCATATCAGGAGGAAACCAAGCACTGCCCATCACCTGCAACCAGGTACTGCCCACCACCTGCCCAATACCATCCCTACAGTGATCATGGTGGGGGCAGCATCATGTCTGGGGGAAACCAGGCACTGCCCATCACCTGCCCAATACCATCCCTACAGTGATCATGGTGGGGGGGGCAGCGTCCTGTCTGGAGGAAACCAGGCACTGCCCATCATCTGCCCAATAACATCCCTACAGTGATCATGGTGGGGGCAGCATCGTGTCTGGAGAAAACCAGGCACTGCCCATCACCTGCCCAATACTATCCCTACAGTGATCATGGTGGGGACAGCATCATGTCTGGAGGAAACCAGGCACAGCCCATCACCTGCCCAATGCCATCCCTACAGTGATCATGGTGGGGGCAGCATCATGTCTGGAGGAAACCAGGCACTGCCCATTACCTGCCCAATACCATCCCTACAGTGATCATGGTGAGGGCAGCATCATGTCTGGAGGAAACCAGGCACTGCTCATCACCTGCCCAATACCATCCCTACAGTGATCATGGTGGGGGCAGCATCATGTCTGGGGGAAACCAGGCACTGCCCATCACCTGCCCAATACCATCTCTACAGTGATCATGGTGGGGGCAGCATCAAGTCTGGGGGAAACCAGGCACTGCTCATCACCTGCCCAATACCATCCCTACAGTGATCATGGTGGAGGCAGCATCATGTCTGGGGGAAACCAGGCACTGCCAATTACCTGCCCAATACCATCCCTACAGTGATCATGGTGGGGGCAGCATCATGTCTGGGGGAAACCATCTACTGCCCATCACCTGCCCAATACCATCCCTACAGTGATCATGGTGGGGACAGCATCATGTCTGGAGGAAACCAGGCACTGCCCATCGCCTGCCCAATACCATCCCTACAGTGATCATGGTGGGGGCAGCATCATGTCTGGAGGAAACCAGGCACTGCCCATTACCTGCCCAATACCATCCCTACAGTGATCATGGTGGGGGCAGCATCAAGTCTGGGGGAAACCAAGCACTGCCCATCACCTGCCCAATACCATCCCTACAGTGATCATGGTGGGGGCAGCATCATGTCTGGAGGAAACCAGGCACTGCCAATTACCTGCCCAATACCATCCCTACAGTGATCATGGTGGGGGCAGCATCATGTCTGGGGGAAACCATCTACTGCCCATCACCTGCCCAATACCATCCCTACAGTGATCATGGTGGGGACAGCATCATGTCTGGAGGAAACCAGGCACTGCCCATTACCTGCCCAATACCATCCCTACAGTGATCATGGTGGGGGCAGCATCATGTCTGGGGGAAACCAAGCACTGCCCATCACCTGCCCAATACCATCCCTACAGTGATCATGGTGGGGGCAGCATCATGTCTGGGGGAAACCAGGCACTGCTCATCACCTGCCCAATACCATCCCTACAGTGATCATGGTGGGGGCAGCATCATGTCTGGGGGAAACCATCTACTGCCCATCACCTGCCCAATACCATCTCTACAGTGATCATGGTGGGGGGCAGCATCATGTCTGGGGGACACCAGGCACTGCCGATCACCTGCCCAATACCATCCCTACAGTGATCATGGTGGGGGCAGCATCATGTCTGGGGGAAACCAGGCACTGCCCATCACCTGCCTAATACCATCCCTACAGTGATCATGGTGGGGGCAGCATCATGTCTGGGGGAAACCATCTACTGCCCATCACCTGCCCAATACCATCCCTACAGTGATCATGGTGGGGGCAGCATCATGTCTGGAGGAGACCAGGCACTGCACATCACCTGTCCAATACCATCCCTACAGTGAAGTATGGCGGTGTCCACATCATGCTGTGGAGATAGATTGGTCAGGGTTGTGGGAAAGCTGAATGAAGCAAAGTACAGAGATATTCTTATTGAAAACCTGATCCAGAGCGCTCTTTTCCTCAGGCTGGCCAGAAGATTCACCTTCACACAAGACAATGACCATAAGCACACGGCCAAGACAACACAGGAGCGGCTGTGAATGTCCTTGAGTGGCCCAGCCAGAGCCCGAACCCAATGGAACTTCCCAGGAGAGAATTGAAAATGGCTTCCACCGAGTCCATCGAGTTTAACCTAGAAAACTACTACTGTGTTGATCCAGAGAAAGACAAAAACCCTGATAAGGCTGATGCCAATTGCCCCATGACTGAATGGCAAAAAATTGGATGACGGGAAAACCTATATATTTTTTTTATTTTACCAGAAGGAGCAACATAACAAAATGTAAGGGGCTGAAGACTTTCCAAATGCAATGTATAATCTCACGCATAACACTGTAAAAATGTAGACTTATAACTAATAACTTTTTTTCTTCGAACCTTTCCACTAAAACATTTATTAAGCTAAATTTCAAAAACATAAACTATTAATCCAAACATATATTTGCAAAAAAAAATTAATCTATAATAAAAAGTATGTTTTTATTAATCTTACAAATGGCACAACCCCTAAGGAAAAATAGTTTTAATAAAAAAATATAAAACCTCATAAAAAATAAAAAAAAGCTATTAAAATGTTCTTTTGTATTATTCCTTATTTTTACAATTGTTTTATTTTTCTTTCTTTAAATGTTTTTTATTATTTGTCATTCATTTTTTTAGCTCTTTATATTTTGTATTTTTACAATTGTTTCTAATTTAATATAAAACTTTTATTTATTTTTCCCCAAAAATTTTGTAAATTTCTTATAATAATTTTTTTTATTTTATACTTATAACTTTTTCTTCATATTCATATATATATATATATATATATATATATATATATATATATATATAATTTTTTTAGTTATATTACATTTTTTTTTCTCCATGAGCATTAAACGGGCACTGTCAAAACAAACTTTGTATATGTTGTATGCAATTGTTTTTTCTAAAAATACTTCTTTAAAAAAGAGAGAAAGAAAAGGAAAACTGCTTTTGAAAATTCCACCAATAGAGGTCCCCGTACCTCCTGGAACACTGATGAATCCCACAGCAGGATGAGTGTGTCCAAGGGTCATGGACATGAGATGGCTGATTGACAAGGCTGCAAGAGGAACACAGCCTGCAGCAACACAGCTGTAACACAAAGTTTTACCAAACATGTGCCTCCAGCTGTTGCAAAACAGGCCTGGACAGTCAAAGGATGTCTGGGCATGCTGAGACTTGTAGTTTTGCAAAAGCTGTAGACACACAGCTAAAGGCAACACTGCTGTAAAAAAAAGTTATCCAAACACTGTACCTACAACTATTCCAAAACTACAAGTCCCAGCATTACAGGACTGGCAAAGGAGGATACACATGAATGACATGGGAACATATACAAAATGTATGCATAACAAAACCACTGTACCTTTAGCACTAAACCTTTGCACTAATTTAGGAAGATGTAACTTATGCACTCACCATATTGTTTTTGGTGGTAGAGTACAGGCAATCTCCAATAATTATTATGTGTGTGTGTGTGTGTATACAGCATGAAACCAGAGAGGAAAGGGTTACAGAGCAGGGCTGCCAGGCTCCCCAGAGCAGTGAGTCGGCAGAGAGAGGGAGGGGAGGAGTCATCACAGTGCAGGCAAGAGAAGGACACGCCTCCTCCTTATGGGTAGATGGAAAAGACAGTGTCACCAATTATAAATGACCATGCTCCTGAGCACTTTACTATTTTAACATTTTTCCACAATTTTTTTTACTATTTTTTTTTCTTCTCCATGAAATTTCCAATATGATGGCCTTGTCACAAACCGCGTTCGTGGGCATTAATCATTAAAATTGTAGATTTTTTTTAGAATTTTTTTTTTTTTTTTGGGGGGGGGGGGATTGTTTCCAATTTGTTCTGTATTAAATTTTCTTGATTCTTTTTTTTTTTATTTACATTTTTTTCTTGTTATTTTTATTTTTGTTATGAACATGTACAAATACGCCTCATGTCTTCGATCATAAATAACCGTGCTCCTGAGCGGCACGCTGCTTATTTTCTTTTCTAATTGCCGCCAAATCTCATGATGAGGCAAATATGGTGACAAATAGTGTTTTAAATAATATTTAATTTTTATTATAATTTTTAGTTATATATACACATACACACACACACACACACATATATATTTTTTTACAAATTTTTTTAAATAAATGATTGTTTTCTTTTTTTTCTACAATTTTTTACAATTATTTTTCAATAGTTTTCCTTTTTTTTACAAGTTCATTTTTTATTCCTTTTTTTTAATTTTATTATTTGTTAATTTTTTTTTCATTTCCTGGAAAGTGGATTGGTCGTCGTCGGCCAGCTGAATGGCCCCCAAGGTCTCCCTATCTGACCCCCTTAGACTTTTATCTTTGGGGTCATCTGAAGGCAATTGTCTATGCTGTGAAGATACGAGATGTGCAGCACCTGAAACTACGAATACTGGAAGCCTGTGCTAGCATTTCTCCTGCGGTGTATATAGTAGTATATAGTAGTGTATATGGATACTGGAAGCCTGTGCTAGCATTTCTCCTGCGGTGTATATAGTAGTATATAGCAGTGTATATGGATACTGGAAGCCTGTGCTAGCATTTCTCCTGCGGTGTATATAGTAGTATATAGCAGTGTATATGGATACTGGAAGCCTGTGCTAGCATTTCTCCTGCAGGGTATATAGTAGTATATTGCAGTGTATACGGATACTGGAAGCCTGTGCTAGCATTTCTCCTGCGGTGTATATAGTAGTATATAGCAGTGTATATGGATACTGGAAGCCTGTGCTAGCATTTCTCCTGCGGTGTATATAGTAGTATGTAGCAGTGTATATGGATACTGGAAGCCTGTGCTAGCATTTCTCCTGCGGTGTATATAGTAGTATATAGCAGTGTATACGGATACTGGAAGCCTGTGCTAGCATTTCTCCTGCGGTGTATATAGTAGTATATAGCAGTGTATACGAATACTGGAAGCCTGTGCTAGCATTTCTCCTGCAGGGTATATAGTAGTATATTGCAGTGTATACGGATACTGGAAGCCTGTGCTAGCATTTCTCCTGCGGTGTATATAGTAGTATATAGCAGTGTATACAGATACTGGAAGCCTGTGCTAGCATTTCTCCTGCAGTGAATATAGTAGTATATAGCAGTGTATACAGATACTGGAAGCCCGTGCTAGCATTTCTCCTGCGGTGTATATAGTAGTATATAGCAGTGTATACGGATACTAGAAGCCGGTGCTAGCATTTCTCCTGCGGTGTATATAGTAGTATGTAGCAGTGTATACGAATACTGGAAGCCTGTGCTAGCATTTCTCCTGCAGGGTATATAGTAGTATATTGCAGTGTATACGGATACTGGAAGCCTGTGCTAGCATTTCTCCTGCGGTGTATATAGTAGTATATAGCAGTGTACACAGATACTGGAAGCCTGTGCTAGCATTTCTCCTGCAGTGAATATAGTAGTATATAGCAGTGTATACAGATACTGGAAGCCCGTGCTAGCATTTCTCCTGCGGTGTATATAGTAGTATATAGCAGTGTATACGGATACTAGAAGCCGGTGCTAGCATTTCTCCTGCGGTGTATATAGTAGTATATAGCAGTGTATACGGCTACTGGAAGCCTGTGCTAGCATTTCTTCTGCGGTGTATAGAGTAGTATATAGCAGTGTATACGGATACTGGAAGCCTGTGCTAGCATTTCTCCTGCGGTGTATATAGTAGTATATAGCAGTGTATACAGATACTGGAAGCCTGTGCTAGCATTTCTCTTGCGGTGTATATAGTAGTATATAGCAGTGTATACAGATACTGGAAGCCTGAGCTAGCATTTCTCCTGCGGTATATATAGTAGTATATAGCAGTGTATACAGATACTGGACGCCTGTGCTAGCATTTCTCCTGCGGTGTATATAGTAGTATATAGCAGTGTATACGAATACTGGAAGCCTGTGCTAGCATTTCTCCTGCGGTGTATATAGTAGTATATAGCAGTGTATACAGATACTGGAAGCCAGTGCTAGCATTTCTCCTGCGGTGTATATAGTAGTATATAGCAGTATATACGAATACTGGAAGCCTGTGCTAGCATTTCTCCTGCGGTGTATATAGTAGTATATAGCAGTGTATACAGATACTGGAAGTCTGTGCTAGCATTTCTCCTGCGATGTATATAGTAGTATATAGCAGTGTATACGGATACAGGAAGCCTGTGCTAGCATTTCTCCTGCGGTGTATATAGTAGTATATAGCAGTGTATACGGATACTGGAAGCCTGTGCTAGCATTTCTCCTGCGGTGTATATAGTAGTATATAGCAGTGTATACGGATACTGGAAGCCTGTGCTAGCATTTCTCCTGCGGTCTATATAGTAGTATATAGCAGTGTATAGGGATACTGGAAGCCTGTGCTAGCATTTCTCCTGCGGTGTATATAGTAGTATATAGCAGTGTATACGAATACTGGAAGCCTGTGCTAGCATTTCTCCTGCGGTGTATATAGTAGTATATAGCAGTGTATACGGATACTGGAAGCCTGTGCTAGCATTTCTCCTGCGGTGTATATAGTAGTATATAGCAGTGTATACGGATACTGGAAGCCTGTGCTAGCATTTCTCCTGCGGTGTATATAGTAGTATATAGCAGTGTATATGGATACTGGAAGCCTGTGCTAGCATTTCTCCTGCGGTGTATATAGTAGTATATAGCAGTGTATATGGATACTGGAAGCCTGTGCTAGCATTTCTCCTGCGGTGTATATAGTAGTATATAGCAGTGCATATGGATACTGGAAGCTTGTGCTAGCATTTCTCCTGCAGGGTATATAGTAGTATATTGCAGTGTATACGGATACTGGAAGCCTGTGCTAGCATTTCTCCTGCGGTGTATATAGTAGTATATAGCAGTGTATATGGATACTGGAAGCCTGTGCTAGCATTTCTCCTGCGGTGTATATAGTAGTATATAGCAGTGTATATGGATACTGGAAGCCTGTGCTAGCATTTCTCCTGCGGTGTATATAGTAGTATATAGCAGTGTATACGGATAGTGGAAGCCTGTGCTAGCATTTCTCCTGCGGTGTATATAGTAGTATATAGCAGTGCATATGAATACTGGAAGCCTGTGCTAGCATTTCTCCTGCGGTGAATATAGTAGTATATAGCAGTGTATACAGATACTGGAAGCCCGTGCTAGCATTTCTCCTGCGGTGTATATAGTAGTATATAGCAGTGTATACGGCTACTGGAAGCCTGTTCTAGCATTTCTCCTGCGGTGTATATAGTAGTATATAGCAGTGTATACGGATACTAGAAGCCTGTGCTAGCATTTCTCCTGCGGTGTATATAGTAGTATATAGCAGTGTATACGGCTACTGGAAGCCTGTGCTAGCATTTCTCCTGCGGTGTATATAGTAGTATATAGCAGTGTATAGGATACTGGAAGCCTGTGCTAGCATTTCTCCTGCGGTGTATATAGCAGTATATAGCAGTGTATACAGATACTGGAAGCCTGAGCTAGCATTTCTCCTGCGGTGTATATAGTAGTATATAGCAGTGTATACAGATACTGGAAGCCTGTGCTAGCATTTCTCCTGCGGTATATATAGTAGTATATAGCAGTGTATACGGATACTGGAAGCCTGTGCTAGCATTTCTCCTGCGGGATATATAGTAGTATATAGCAGTGTATACGGATACTGGAAGCCTGTGCTACCATTTCTCCTGCGGTGTATATAGTAGTATATAGCAGTGTATACAGATACTGGAAGCCTGAGCTAGCATTTCTCCTGCGGTACATATAGTAGTATATAGCAGTGTATACGGATACTGGAAGCCAGTGCTAGCATTTCTCCTGCAGTGTATATAGTAGTATATAGCAGTGTATACGAATACTGGAAGCCTGTGCTAGCATTTCTCCTGCGGTGTATATAGTAGTATATAGCAGTGTATACAGATACTGGAAGCCTGTGCTAGCATTTCTCCTGCGGTGTATATAGTAGTATATAGCAGTGTATACAGATACTGGAAGCCTGTGCTAGTATTCCTCCTGCGGTGTATATAGTAGTATATAGCTGTGTATATGGATACTGGAAGCCTGTGCTAGCATTTCTCCTGCGGTGTATATAGTAGTATATAGCAGTGTATAAAGATACTGGAAGCCTGTGCTAGCATTTCTCCTGCGGTGTATATAGTAGTATATAGCAGTGTATACGGATACTGGAAGCCTGTGCTAGCATTTCTCCTGCGGTGTATATAGTAGTATATAGCAGTGTATACGGATACTGGAAGCCTGTGCTAGCATTTCTCCTGCGGTGTATATAGTAGTATATAGCAGTGTATACGGATACTGGAAGCCTGTGCTAGCATTTCTCCTGCTGTGTATATAGTAGTATATAGCAGTGTATACGGATACTGGAAGCCTGTGCTAGCATTTCTCCTGCAGTGTATATAGTAGTATATAGCAGTGTATACAGATACTGGAAGCCTGTGCTAGCATTTCTCCTGCGGTGTATATATTAGTATATAGCAGTGTATACAGATACTGGAAGCCTGTTCTAGCATTTCTCCTGCGGTGTATATAGTAGTATATAGCCGTGTATACCGATACTGGAAATCTGTACTAGCATTTCTCCTGCGGTGTATATAGTAGTATATAGCAGTGTATACGGATACTGGAAGACTGTGCTAGCATTTCTCCTGTGGTGTATATAGTAGTATATAGCATTGTATACGGATACTGGAAGCCTGTGCTAGCATTTCTCCTGTGGTGTATATAGTAGTATATAGCAGTGTATACGGATACTGGAAGCCTGTGCTTTCATTTCTCCTGCGGTGTATATAGTAGTATATAGCAGTGTATACGGATACTGGAAGCCTGTGCTAGCATTTCTCCTGCGGTGTATATAGTAGTATATAGCAGTGTATACAGATACTTGAAGCCTGTGCTAGCATTTCTCCTGCGGTGTATATAGTAGTATATAGCAGTGTATACGGATACTGGAAGCCTGTGCTAGCATTTCTCCTGCGGTGTATATAGTAGTATTTAGCAGTGTATACGGATACTGGAAGCCTGTGCTAGCATTTCTCCTGCGGTGTATATAGCAGTGTATACGGATACTGGAAGCCTGTGCTGGCATTTCTCCTGCGGTGTATATAGTAGTATATAGCAGTGTATACGGATACTGGAAGCCTGTGCTAGCATTTCTCCTGCGATGTACATATTAGTATATAGCAGTGTATACAGATACTGGAAGCCTGTGCTAGCATTTCTCCTGCGGTGTATATAGTAGTATATAGCAGTGTATACGGATACTGGAAGCCTGTGCTAGCATTTCTCCTGCGATGTATATAGTAGTATATAGCAGTGTATACGGATACTGGAAGCCTGTGCTAGCATTTCTCCTGCGGTGTATATAGTAGTATATAGCAGTGTATACAGATACTGGAAGCCTGAGCTAGCATTTCTCCTGCGGTGTATATAGTAGTATATAGCAGTGTATACGGATACTGGAAGCCTGTGCTAGCATTTCTCCTGCGGTATATATAGTAGTATATAGCAGTGTATACGGATACTGGAAGCCTGTGCTAGCATTTCTCCTGCGATGTATATAGTAGTATATAGCAGTGTATACGGATACTGGAAGCCTGTGCTAGCATTTCTCCTGCGGTATATATATTAGTATATAGCAGTGTATACGGATACTGGAAGCCTGTGCTAGCATTTCTCCTGCGGCGTATATAGTAGTATATAGCAGTGTATACGGATACTGGAAGCCTGTGCTAGCATTTCTCCTGCGGTGTATATAGTAGTATATAGCAGTGTATACGGATACTGGAAGCCTGTTCTAGCATTTCTCCTGCGGTGTATATAGTAGTATATAGCAGTATATAGAGAAGAGGGTTGCATTGACAATCCAACACAATGGGCAGCACATGGAACACATTTTATAAATGGTCAGAAACTTGTAAATAACTCATGAAAGAATATAGTGACATTAAAACCAAGGACATCATTGTTTTTCTTGTGAAATTTTCAATAAGTTTGATGTGTCACATGACCCGCTTCCTATCTATTGAAAAAAACTAAAGTTGGATTCAAAATGGCCGACTTCAAAATGGCCAATTTTCTTTTAAATAAATGATTCTGTTTTCTTCAGTTTATTTTTTCTACAATTTTTTAAAATCATTTTTCAGTCCTTTTTTTTTATTTATTTTTTTCATTGTTGTTTTCTAATACAGCTTTTTTTCCCCATAAACCGTTACAATATGACGCCCCCGCCGCTCATCTTCTTTTCTAGTTGCCACCATATCTCATGACGTGACAATTATGGCGACAAATATTATTTCGAAATATTCAAAATAATCAACCCAACTCCGTAGGGACATAGGTTGAACTTTATGGACTTTGGTATTTTTTGCTCTTTTTTCAACCTTAAGAACTATGTTACTATTATTATTTATTTTTTTATTATTTTTCAAATGCTTTTCCTTTTTTTTTACAAGTTCATCTTTTATTACTTTTTATTTTCTTAATGACTCTTTTTTTTATTTTTATTTAATTTTTTTAAATTTTTTCTTAATTTTTTTTTTTTTTTATGTAAACATTTACAAAATTAGGCCCCCCCCCCCCCTGTCACCAACCATAAATAACCGCCCTCCCGGAGAGCAAAGCCGCTGATTTTCTTCCCTAATTGCCACCATATCCCATGATGAAAACAATCATGGCGACTGTAAGTACGATGAGGTCATGCCCTCCTACAGTAACCCAAATATTTTTTTTTTTATTTTTTTTTTGGGTCGTACGCCCTCCCGTGCAGGCGTGTATACCTCCAGATGTTTCCCCCAAGCCTCTCCTGTGAAGTTATTTCAGGAATAATATTGACGTAGGCCCGTAGGACATTGGGGTTGGCCATGCAGGAAGTGGCTTTCAGAAATATGGTCTGAGATACTGTGCGGGGCCCGATACATCGGGCCCCGCACAGTATCTCAGACCATATTTCTGAAAGGCACTTCCTCCCCAGTGCCCATACGGTTGTGTCTCTCCCGGCCGCCTGTTTCATCTGTCAGTCATTAGCATTCCACAGATGTTAAGTACATTTACCAAAAAAAAAAACTAGATCCAAGTCTTGGGAAGCGGAGAGAAAGGGACTATTCACTCTGAGTAATTCTTCCTCCTCAGCAGAGTCAATGAGCCAAATATATAGAGAGAGAGAGAGCGAGCGACTGCTGCGGACAACAAGGATCTACCAAGTGCCCCGCAGGAGCGCAGCCATGCTAGGACCCTCTTAGGAGACAACTTTTTGGAATAAAAAAAGAAAAGAAAAGAAAAGAAAAAAACAGCACCCCCCCCCCCCCCAAAAAAAAAATAATTATATATATATATATATATATATATATATATATATATATCTACCCCTAAATATCCAGCTCAGTGCTCAGCCGCCGGGTGATGCCTCGCTTCCTATAACCAGGGGGGATTTTCTTGCAAGTGGCACCAAAGAAGGGTAAGTGACAAAATCTGATATTAATTATTATTATTATTATTATTTCTATAGGAAAAGCTGCAGAAATGTAGGCACAGGTACTGTCACTGGTGGAGGCAGGGTGAAGCGGGGTTCAGATTGTCATTTAACTCTTAAAGATATTACTTGCAGTCCTATGTAACAGCAGTGATAACACAGTGATGACTCTCTGAGTACAGATAATGTAGTAGATGTGACCTGCAGTCCTATGTAACACCACAGATAACACAGTGATGACTCTCTGAGTACAGATAATGTATAGATGTGACCTACAGTCCTATGTAACACCACAGATAACACAGTGATAACTCTCTGAGTACAGATAATGTATAGATGTGACCTGCAGTCCTATGTAACACCACAGATAACAGTGATAACTCTCTGAGTACAGATAATGTAGTAGATGTGACCTGCAGTCCTATGTAACACCACAGATAACAGTGATAACTCTCTGAGTACAGATAATGTATAGATGTGACCTGCAGTCCTATGTAACACCACAGATAACACAGTGATAACTCTCTGAGTACAGATAATGTAGTAGATGGGACCTGCAGTCCTATGTAACACCACAGATAACACAGTGATAACTCTCTGAGTACAGATAATGTAGTAGATGTGACCTGCAGTCCTATGTAACACCACAGATAACACAGTGATAACTCTCTGAGTACAGATAATGTAGTAGATGTGACCTGCAGTCCTATGTAACACCACAGATAACAGTGATAACTCTCTGAGTACAGATAATATATAGATGTGACCTGCAGTCCTATGTAACACCACAGATAACAGTGATAACTCTCTGAGTACAGATAATGTAGTAGATGTGACCTGCAGTCCTATGTAACACCACAGATAACAGTGATAACTCTCTGAGTACAGATAATGTATAGATGTGACCTGCAGTCCTATGTAACACCACAGATAACACAGTGATAACTCTCTGAGTACAGATAATGTATAGATGTGACCTGCAGTCCTATGTAACACCACAGATAACAGTGATAACTCTCTGAGTACAGATAATGTATAGATGTGACCTGCAGTCCTATGTAACACCACAGATAACAGTGATAACTCTCTGAGTACAGATAATGTATAGATGTGACCTGCAGTCCTATGTAACACCACAGATAACAGTGATAACTCTCTGAGTACAGATAATGTATAGATGTGACCTGCAGTCCTATGTAACACCACAGATAACAGTGATAACTCTCTGAGTACAGATAATGTAGTAGATGTGAGCTGCAGTCCTATGTAACACCACAGATAACACAGCGATATCTCTCTGAGTACAGATAATGTATAGATGTGACCTGCAGTCCTATGTAACACCACAGATAACAGTGATAACTCTCTGAGTACAGATAATGTATAGATGTGACCTGCAGTCCTATGTAACACCACAGATAACACAGTGATAACTCTCTGAGTACAGATAATGTATAGATGTCACCTGCAGTCCTATGTAACATCACAGATAATACAGTGATAACTCTCTGAGTACAGATAATGTAGTAGATGTCACCTGCAGTCCTATGTAACACCACAGATAACAGTGATAACTCTCTGAGTACAGATAATGTAGTAGATGTGACCTGCAGTCCTATGTAACACCACAGATAACACAGCGATATCTCTCTGAGTACAGATAATGTATAGATGTGACCTGCAGTCCTATGTAACACCACAGATAACAGTGATAACTCTCTGAGTACAGATAATGTATAGATGTGACCTGCAGTCCTATGTAACACCACAGATAACACAGTGATAACTCTCTGAGTACAGATAATGTATAGATGTGACCTGCAGTCCTATGTAACACCACAGATAACAATGATAACTCTCTGAGTACAGATAATGTATAGATGTCACCTGCAGTCCTATGTAACACCACAGATAACAGTGATAACTCTCTGAGTACAGATAATGTATAGATGTGACCTGCAGTCCTATGTAACACCACAGATAACAATGATAACTCTCTGAGTACAGATAATGTATAGATGTGACCTGCAGTCCTATGTAACACCACAGATAATACAGTGATAACTCTCTGAGTACAGATAATGTAGTAGATGTGACCTGCAGTCCTATGTAACACCACAGATAACACAGTGATAACTCTCTGAGTACAGATAATGTAGTAGATGTGACCTGCAGTCCTATGTAACACCACAGATAACAGTGATAACTCTCTGAGTACAGATAATGTATAGATGTGACCTGCAGTCCTATGTAACACCACAGATAACACAGTGATAACTCTCTGAGTACAGATAATGTATAGATGTGACCTGCAGTCCTATGTAACACCACAGATAACACAGTGATAACTCTCTGAGTACAGATAATGTATAGATGTGACCTGCAGTCCTATGTAACACCACAGATAACAGTGATAACTCTCTGAGTACAGATAATGTATAGATGTGACCTGCAGTCCTATGTAACACCACAGATAACAGTGATAACTCTCTGAGTACAGATAATGTATAGATGTGACCTGCAGTCCTATGTAACACCACAGATAACAGTGATAACTCTCTGAGTACAGATAATGTATAGATGTGACCTGCAGTCCTATGTAACACCACAGATAACAGTGATAACTCTCTGAGTACAGATAATGTAGTAGATGTGACCTGCAGTCCTATGTAACACCACAGATAACACAGCGATATCTCTCTGAGTACAGATAATGTATAGATGTGACCTGCAGTCCTATGTAACACCACAGATAACAGTGATAACTCTCTGAGTACAGATAATGTATAGATGTGACCTGCAGTCCTATGTAACACCACAGATAACACAGTGATAACTCTCTGAGTACAGATAATGTATAGATGTGACCTGCAGTCCTATGTAACACCACAGATAACACAGTGATAACTCTCTGAGTACAGATAATGTATAGATGTGACCTGCAGTCCTATGTAACACCACAGATAACAATGATAACTCTCTGAGTACAGATAATGTATAGATGTCACCTGCAGTCCTATGTAACACCACAGATAACAGTGATAACTCTCTGAGTACAGATAAGGTATAGATGTGACCTGCAGTCCTATGTAACACCACAGATAACAGTGATAACTCTCTGAGTACAGATAATGTAGTAGATGTGACCTGCAGTCCTATGTAACACCACAGATAACAGTGATAACTCTCTGAGTACAGATAATGTATAGATGTGACCTGCAGTCCTATGTAACACCACAGATAACAATGATAACTCTCTGAGTACAGATAATGTATAGATGTCACCTGCAGTCCTATGTAACATCACAGATAATACAGTGATAACTCTCTGAGTACAGATAATGTAGTAGATGTCACCTGCAGTCCTATGTAACACCACAGATAACAGTGATAACTCTCTGAGTACAGATAATGTAGTAGATGTGACCTGCAGTCCTATGTAACACCACAGATAACAGTGATAACTCTCTGAGTACAGATAATGTATAGATGTGACCTGCAGTCCTATGTAACACCACAGATAACACAGTGATAACTCTCTGAGTACAGATAATGTATAGATGTGACCTGCAGTCCTATGTAACACCACAGATAACACAGTGATAACTCTCTGAGTACAGATAATGTATAGATGTGACCTGCAGTCCTATGTAACACCACAGATAACAGTGATAACTCTCTGAGTACAGATAATGTATAGATGTGACCTGCAGTCCTATGTAACACCACAGATAACAGTGATAACTCTCTGAGTACAGATAATGTATAGATGTGACCTGCAGTCCTATGTAACACCACAGATAACAGTGATAACTCTCTGAGTACAGATAATGTATAGATGTGACCTGCAGTCCTATGTAACACCACAGATAACAGTGATAACTCTCTGAGTACAGATAATGTAGTAGATGTGACCTGCAGTCCTATGTAACACCACAGATAACACAGCGATATCTCTCTGAGTACAGATAATGTATAGATGTGACCTGCAGTCCTATGTAACACCACAGATAACAGTGATAACTCTCTGAGTACAGATAATGTATAGATGTGACCTGCAGTCCTATGTAACACCACAGATAACACAGTGATAACTCTCTGAGTACAGATAATGTATAGATGTGACCTGCAGTCCTATGTAACACCACAGATAACACAGTGATAACTCTCTGAGTACAGATAATGTATAGATGTGACCTGCAGTCCTATGTAACACCACAGATAACAATGATAACTCTCTGAGTACAGATAATGTATAGATGTCACCTGCAGTCCTATGTAACACCACAGATAACAGTGATAACTCTCTGAGTACAGATAATGTATAGATGTGACCTGCAGTCCTATGTAACACCACAGATAACAGTGATAACTCTCTGAGTACAGATAATGTAGTAGATGTGACCTGCAGTCCTATGTAACACCACAGATAACAGTGATAACTCTCTGAGTACAGATAATGTATAGATGTGACCTGCAGTCCTATGTAACACCACAGATAACAATGATAACTCTCTGAGTACAGATAATGTATAGATGTCACCTGCAGTCCTATGTAACATCACAGATAATACAGTGATAACTCTCTGAGTACAGATAATGTAGTAGATGTCACCTGCAGTCCTATGTAACACCACAGATAACAGTGATAACTCTCTGAGTACAGATAATGTAGTAGATGTGACCTGCAGTCCTATGTAACACCACAGATAACAGTGATAACTTTCAGCCATTATTGCCATTTTTTTGTTCGGTGCCCATAGTGGTGTAGTAAGTACTAAGGGTGATGCTGTGGGTTATGATGGGAGTTGTAGTCCTTTATGTTTGTGTCACATAACTAAGCGGTGTTAACCCAAAATTCCTCGGTCAACCCCACAATGACCTTTTTAAATGAAGCTGTTCTCGCATACAAAGCCCAGGAATGAGACCTCTGCAGCCAGGATTCCAGTTAACAATTTGGCACTTACCTGAACTCCTTTTACTAGAGATGAGCGAACTTACAGTAAATTTGATTTGTCACAAACTTCTCGGCTCGGCAGTTGATGACTTTTCCTGCATAAATTAGTTCAGCTTTCAGGTGCTCCCGTGGGCTGGAGACTCTTTCCTAGGAATATATCCACCTTTTCCAGCCCACCGGAGCACCTGAAGGCTGAACTAATTTTCGCAGGATAAGTCATCAACTGCCGAGCCGAGAAGTTCGTGACGAATCGAATTTACTGTAAGTTCGCTCATCTCTACCTTTTACATATAGAGAATACACAGTCTCTGTTATACAGCTATGATGGTACAGCATAGGGGTGAGGAGAATGGGGAGTTGGTCACTGTCCCTTTAAAGGGGTACTGCGGTGGAAAACATTTTCTTTAAATTAACTGGTGCCAGAAAGTTAAACAGATTTGTAAATGACTTCTATTAAAAAATCTTTACCCTTCCAGTACTTTTTAGCAGCTGTATGCTACAGAGGAAATTATTTTCTTTTTTAATTTCTTTTCTGTCTTGTCCACAGTGCTCTCTGCTGACACCTCTGTCCGTGTCAGGAACTGTCCAGAGCAGCATAGGTTTGCTATGCGGATTTTCTCCTGCTCTGGACAGTTCCTGATACGGGCATCAGGTGTCAGCAGAGAGCACTGTGGACAAGACAAAAAAGAAATAATAAGAAAATAATTTCCTCTGTAGCATACAGCTACTAAAAAGTACTGGAAGGGTAAAGATTTTTTTTATAGAATTTATGTTTTCCACTGAAGTACCCCTTTAATTCATACTTTTTTGTGGACTTTAATTCATACTTCTTTGCGGGAGTCCTCCCTGACTTGGCATACAGATTGGCGCTGGTCCAACTAAAAGCCAATAAAAGATCCAGTGGAAGGTAGAATGGTCCTTGTACAACTTATCCTTTCTTACGAAATCCCTATTGATATAGTGAGACTAAAGACTGTAGACTAGTGGTCTTAAAACTGTGGCCCTCCAGTTATTGCAAAACTTCAACTCCCAGCATGCCCGGACAGCCGTTGGCTGTCCGGGCATGCTGAGAGTTGTAGTTTTACAACATCTGAAGGTCCACAGATACCGCCGGACTAGGACAAGGTAAGTTGCACCTCTTTTCCTTGGGAGCGGAATGCAGACTTGGGACTGGCTCCGACATCTATTGGTCGGGAGTCCACATGTGACCAAATGAATCGTTTAGCTGTACAGAAATGCATTGTGAACAAGTTAAAGGAAAACTGTCAGCTTGCTCCCCCCGCACTAACCAGCGGTACTGGCTGGTGGTGCAGGGAGGGGGGACGTTGATCAGTTTGATGCCTACCATGCCTGAAACCGTCCCGCAGTTTGGCCGAAATCTTCGTTTTTCTGTATATGCTAATTAGGTGCTAACTGGCACAGGCGGGGTTACTGGCACTCTGATGTCACCGCCGCCGGCCGCAGCGCCACCCAGCTCATCAATATTCCTCCCCTCCCTCCGTCTCTCCCTCTTGTCCCCGCTCTGAAATGAAGAGGGAGAGGCGGAGGGAGGGGAGGAATAGTGATGAGCTGGGTGGTGCTGCGGCCGGCGGCGGTGACATCAGAGTGCCAGTAACCCAGGCCTGTGCCAGTTAGCGCCTAATTAATATATACAAAAAAACGAAGATTTCCGCTGAACGGCAGGGCAGATCTGGGCATGGTAGGCATCAAACTGATCAGCCTCCCCCGCACTACCAGCCAGTACCACTTCTTAATGCGGGGGGAGCAAGCTGACAGTTTTCCTTTAAAGTGGTACTCCGGTGTAATTTTTTTTTTTTTTAAATCAACTGGTGCCAGTAAGTTATACAGATTTGTACATTACTACTATTTTAAAATCTTAATCCTTCCAGTACTTATCAGCAGCTGTATGCTCCACAGGAAGTTGTGTTGTTCTTTTCTGTCTGACCACAGTGCTCTCTGCTGACACCTCTGTCCATGTCAGGAACTGTCCAGAGCAGGAGCAAATCCCCATAGCAAACCTCTCCTGCTCTGGACAGTTCCTGACATGGACAGAAGTGTCAGCAGAGAGCACTGTGGTCAAACAGAAAATAAATTAAAAAAGAAAAGAACTTCCTGTGGAGCATACAGCAGCTGATAAGTACTGGGAGGTTTAAGATTTTTAAATAGAAGTAATTTACAAATCTGTGTAACTTTCTGAAACCAGTTGAGTACCCCTTTAAACTTTTGCACTCTGCTGTTGACTTTGCATGACCATACGACACTTGAAACCCATGAATGTAGTACAATATAAACAGTAGCTGACACTTGTCCTCCTCAGCAGTGCCAAAACCCTGACCTCTTGTCCTCCTCAGCAGTGCCAAACACCTGACCTCTTGTCCTCCTCAGCAGCACCAAAACCCTGACCTCTTGTCCTCCTCAGCAGTGCCAAAAGCCTGACCTCTTGTCCTCCTCAGCAGCACCAAAACTCTGACCTCTTGTCCTCCTCAGCAGTGCCAAACACCTGACCTTTTGTCCTCCTCAGCAGTGCCAAAAGCCTGACCTCTTGTCCTCCTCAGCAGTGCCAAAAGCCTGACCTCTTGTCCTCCTCAGCAGCACCAAAACTCTGACCTCTTGTCCTCCTCAGCAGCACCAAAACCCTGACCTCTTGTCCTCCTCAGCAGTGCCAAAAACCTGACCTCTTGTCCTCCTCAGCAGCACCAAAAACCTGACCTCTTGTCCTCCTCAGCAGTGCCAAAAACCTGACCTCTTGTCCTCCTCAGCAGCACAAAAACCTGACCTCTTGTCCTCCTCAGCAGTGCCAAAAACCTGACCTCTTGTCCTCCTCAGCAGTGCCAAAAACCTGACCTCTTGTCCTCCTCAGCAGTGCCAAAAACCTGACCTCTTGTCCTCCTCAGCAGTGCCAAAAACCTGACCTCTTGTCCTCCTCAGCAGCACAAAAACCTGACCTCTTGTCCTCCTCAGCAGTGCCAAAAACCTGACCTCTTTTCCTCCTCAGCAGTGCCAAAAACCTGACCTCTTGGCTTTATAAGGGTGCATGCACACCACGTTTTCACTGTATGGCTTGCCGGATCCGGCTGGGGAGGGGAAAACCGTGCGCTCCCGTACAGTGAAAAGGTGGTGTGCATGCACCCTAAGAGAGAGTTTAGTGGTGACAATAATAGCGCCCCCCCCCTGGTCCCGTTATAGTAGGGTCTCTTTTAGTGCAGGCAGATGCCCCGATATACAGCGCACATTTTTATGGCGTTGCCTTCCGACCGTATGTTTTAGTGATCAATTCTAATAACACAAGAGACTTGTTGGCAGCGCGTTTCGGGATCTCGTAGAATCTGGAGCCTTTTGTTACAACTTGTCCAGTATTAGGAGGGAAGATAATATTTCGCTCTTTGCAGAGAGAGACAGGACAGGAATTTTCATTATGTTGGTCATACGTCACTTTACTATTTGTCACCAGTCAATAAATGTGGCTGCAGATGTCTTAGCGCCTGCTAAAACCTTCATTATATGTGAGGAGCCGTCACAGAACACAATGGAGATGTCAGTGTTTCCACTATTACCGGCCCCATCGCTAAGCCAAGAAATCCCCATGATAAACTCATCTTCAGGAGCCGAGGGGGGAGGTGACAGGGCTCCCAGACTAAATATTTCTAAAAATGATCGCTCATCACTGTTATGGGGGCACCACTATGGCTGTAACTTTCCTAAGGGCACTGTGGCTGGCACTCTTATGGGAGCACTATCATAAGGGCACTGTAGATGGCACTATTATGGGGGCACTATCATAAGGGCACTGTGGCTGGCACTATTATGGGGGCACTATCATAAGGGCACTGTGGATGGCACTATTATGGGGGCACTATCTTAAGGGCACTGTGGATGGCACTATTATGGGGGCACTATCATAAGGGCACTGTGGCTGGAACTATTATGGGGACCCTATAGATGTTACTATCATAAGGGCACTGTGGCTGGCACTCTTATGGGAGCAACTATCATAAGGGCACTGTGGATGGTACTATTATGGGGGCACTATCATAAGGACACTGTGGCTAGCACTGTTATGGGGACCCTATAGATGTTACTATCATAAGGGCACTGTGGCTGGCACTGTTATGGGGACCCTATAGATGTTACTATTATAAGGGCACTGTGGATTGCACTATTACGGGGGCACTATCATAAGGGCACTGTGGCTGGCACTGTTATAGGGGCCCTATAGATGTTACTATCATAAGGGCACTGTGGCTGGCACTGTTCTGGGGGCACTATCATAGGGGCATTGTGGCTGGCACTGTTATGGGGGCACTATTCATGTTACTATCATAAGGGCACTGTGGATTGCTCTATTATGGGGGCACTATCATAAGGGCACTGTGGCTGGCACTATTATGGGGGCTCTATAGATGTTACTATCATAAGGGCACTGTGGCTGGCACTGTTATGGGGACCCTATAGATGTTACTATTATAAGGGCACTGTGGATTGCACTATTACGGGGGCACTATCATAAGGGCACTGTGGCTGGCACTATTATGGGGGCTCTATAGATGTTACTATCATAAGGGCACTGTGGCTGGCACTGTTCTGGGGGCACTATCATAGGGGCATTGTGGCTGGCACTGTTATGGGGGCACTATTCATGTTACTATCATAAGGGCACCGTGGCTGGCAATGTTATGAGGGCTCTATGGATGTTACTATCATATAGGCACTGTGGCTGGCACTGTTATGGGATCACTATCATAATGGTACTGTGGCTGGCACTATTATGGGGGCATTATCATAAGGGCAATGTCACTGGCACTGTTATGGGGGCACTATCATGATGTTACTATCATAAGGGCACTGTGGCTGGCACTTTTATAAGGGCACTGTGGATGGTACTGTTATGGGGCACTATCATAAGGGCATTGTGGCTGGCACTGTTGATGTTACTATCACAAGGACACTGTGGCTAACATTATTATGGGGGCACTGGGGCTGGCACTATGGAGGCTATTATCATAAGGGCACTGCTTCTGTCACTGTTATGTGTCACTGTGGCTTTCACTGTTATGGGGGCACTATGGCTGTTACTAGTATAAGGGCACTGTAGATGGCACTGCTACAGGAGCAGTGTGGCTAACACTGTTATGGGGTTACTGTGGTTGGTACTGTCTAAGGGTAATATTTCTGTCACTGTTATGGGGTCATTGTGGCTGTCACTGCTATGGGGCACTACAGTTGTTACTATAATAAGGGTACTGTGGTTGTCACTGTTATGGGGCCACTATGGATGTTACTATCCTAAGGGCACCATTTTGGGGGCACTGTGGATGTTGCTATTATAAGGGCACTATGGCTGGCACTGTTTTGGGTTCACTGTGGACCACAATACTATGATTGCACTGTCTGACACTGTTATGGGGAGATTGTGAAGGATATTGTTATATGGATACTTTGGATGTCAGTATTTTTAAAGTTACTGCGTCTGTCACTATTTGGAACCAATGTGGATATTCTAAGGGCACTATGGATGACGCTGCTACCTGGTAGTATGATTAACACTGTTATGGGGTTACCTTGGATGGTAATGTCATAAGGGCACCGAGGATAGGGGCAATGTATTTTTCTCTATTATGGGGTCACTGCAGATTTTTTGTGTTGCAGAAATATCCTTGTTCATTGGCCACACAACTTCCCGCGTCGTCGTTTATGCCAATGAATCATGAAACCATTCAGTGATCATCCAAGTGGCACAATACGCATGTTGGTCGAGCCCCATAATTGGCTCTTTAAATGGGCACTCTTATTAAAACAATGTTTGCTATTGCACTCCTTATGGTAAATAAAAAAAATCTTTCTAATGTACTTTGTTTTAAAAAAATGAAGTTTTCTATCTTTTGTTTTGTTTAAAAAAAAAAAAAAAAGCTGCCACTAGGTGTCTCCCTAGTTGTCCAGAGCACATTTCTCCCAATCTCTTGCTCAGATTTTGGACTCCTGCTGGCCTGGCAGAAGTCCAAAATTAGGAAATGCAGCCTGGAGTCCTGAGGAGGGGGGGGGGGGGGTGTCGTGCAGCCTTAGCCAATCATAGCTCACTCACACTGAACTGCTCTGGGCTGTGTGTAGCAGAGTGAGGGAGGAAGTTCTCCCCTGTATGGCTTCAGATGATGTCACGCCTGCTGGGGAACGCCCCTTCCCAGTCTGTGAATCCGACTGAGCAGAAAATACAGAGCAATATCAAGGTAGAAAACTAAAAAAATAATAAAAAATAAAGGCCGGGGGTGGTTTATCATGATGGGGCAGTGAGCTGGGAGGATTATAAAATGTAACAAGATCGTGAGAGGTACTTTTTAATGGAAAACCAATCTACAAGATCACTCAGCTCATGTAGTAGGACCTCAAGCCATGGACCATTGCCTGTGAATACTGATACCTTTTCGTAGCCTGTGTTGTCCTGCATTTCATCCCAATTTCTGGCCATTTTGCCCTTGGCATTTTGTCTTCCCATGAAATCTTTTTACGCACTGCTGTTCGCTCCTCTGGTATTGACCTTTGGTGTTGCTCCCAACACTTTTGCATCTGCTCCAGACATCATAGCAGATTGCCTGCTGCCAGTTGCCGGTCAGATTTCTGTGACCTGTAAAACTGACCAGGAAAGACAACACCTCCTTGTTGGGAGGGATGAAGAATGGGGAGATTCATGACATGAGATATATGTCACTCAGAGAAGCATATCCAGCGAAACGAAAGTCCTTCCCGACTTGCACTGGTCCAACTAAAAGTCTATAAAAGATCCAGTGAAAGGCAGAACGGTCCTTGTACAACTTATCCTTTCTTACGAAATTCCTATTGAAATAGCAAGACTGAAGACGGTAGACCAGTGGTCTCACACTGCAGCCCTCCAGATGTTGCAAAACTTCAACTCCTAGCATGCCCGGACAGCCAACGGCTGTCCGGGCATGCTCGGAGTTGAAGTTTTGCAACATTTTGAGACCACTTCCTTAGACTGCTTAAAAAATGCTTAAATCAGTGTAGTAATGTGCCCTAAGACCTGTATGCATAATAATATACATGTGTGAATACGTAAAATATCTTTTGATCTATGTATATCTGTGATCAGTCTTCTGAATTTCTCTCAAAGGCTGGGGTAGTTTCCCCTGGAGTATGATGAGCTCCTCTCCTCTCTTTTCCCCTGTCATGAGGTCTGCATAAACATTTTTACTAGAGATGAGCGAACTTACAGTAAATTTGATTCGTCACAAACTTCTCGGCTTGGCAGTTGATGACTTATCCTGCGTAAATTAGTTCAGCTTTCAGGTGCTCCGGTGGGCTGGAAAAGGTGGATACATTCCTAGGAAAGACTCTCCTAGGACTGTAACCACCTTTTCCAGCCCACCAGAGCACCTGAAACTGAACTAATTTATGCAGGATAAGTCATCCACTGCTGAGCCGAGAAGTTCGTGACGAATCAAATTTACTGTGAGTTCGCTCATCTCTAATTTTTACATTTGCAAAGCATATTGGCTGAATGCATGCTCTATATAACTCTAAGGCAGACATGCCTGCTCGATATAACTCTAATGCAGCCATGTGAAACTATATGTTGGAACGACTGAAGAAAAACCTGCCAAAAAATTTAGATTTTTACATTTTCCCAGCTTTGTAACCAAAGTGCTTGCTTTTTATAACCCTAAAGCAGCCATGTAGAACCTATATGGTGCACGTACACAAGAAATAAGTTCAGAAAATGACCAAAGAGAAACCATTTTGCATATAAATAATAGTTTAGCACCCTGTATTGCTTGTAACTGTGCACGAGGATCCTTCTCAAAGAGTGAAGCTGTCTGGATCTTTTCTGTGCTCTGAGGAACAGCATGGAGATAACCCCCCGCCCCTCCCCTCGGAGAGTTTGGTCCTTTTTTTTTTTTTCTTCTTTTTTTAAAGGACCAAAAAGGCTGAATTTTCTGGGTTTGTTTGCAAAATTTAAAAACAGAGACCCCTAGTGGCCATTTTTTAAAACCTGTTTTTCACATCGATAGCAATCACATTTTTTAATGAAGTATATTAGGAAAATTCTTCGTTTTTTAAGGAAGTATTAAAGGGGTATTCCGGCTTTAGACATCTTATCCCCTATCCAAAGGATAAAGATTAAGATGTATGATCGCAGGGGTCCTGCCACTGGGGACCCCCGAGATCTTGCTGCAGCCCCGGGTATTCTGTGCCGGGCGCTACCTCCGAGACAGGGACGTGATGTCATGGCCACACACCCCAGTCACGTCACGCCCCCTCCATTCATGTTTATGGGAGGGGGCGTGACAGCCGTCACGCCCCCTCCCATAGACATGAATGGAGGGGGCGTGGCGTGACATCACTAGAGGGTGTGGCATCACATCCCCGTGTTGGAGGCAGCGCCCTGCGCAGAATGATGGGGGCTGAACCAAGATCGTGGGGGTTCCCCAGCGGCGGAACCCCTGCGATCATACATTTTATCCCCTATCCTTTGGATAGGGGATAAGATGTCTAAAGCCGAAATACCCCTTTACAAAGGAAAAAGTTATTTCTAATGACAGTTACACTTTAAGCCAGGATTGGGGCACAAGGATCCACTTCTCTGTAGATGTCAGCGACCTCTGTGGAGTTGTAGGTAGACACTCAGACACCTCCGACTCTTGGATCCAGCCTACTCCTCCGTATAAGAGCCTCCAGCATTAGTAATGTCTACCTCGAAGAACAAGTCATTTTCCAGATGTAATAGAATAGTCTGCGATGTGAACGTTTCTATAATGTCATTACCCGGCAGATGTCTCTCGTCGAGCGGACGGATAATAATCCTGCGCGGCTCCCATTGTGTGTCTCAAGCTATATCGCTCCGACACCTCGTGCTGAAGTCACATTATCGTTACGTTTTATATTCAAATACAATAAAAGGAGAGCCGCGGGTGAACTTTGGGCCCAGACAATGAAATGAAATCATTTCGAGAGGAATGTACCTGAAACGAAAGAAATAATATCTTCTTACATTTTGATCTATAATTTGGAATCTTCACAATACGTTGTGGGGTCCATATTGGCTAAAATTCCCTGAAATTATGGAAGTGGAGATATCTAATTGGATTCACACAAAAACTTGGGGGGGAGGGGGGTACTGACTGCTACCTCTACGTCTGGTTGTTACCTAGCTTTCTCAAACCCTTTGCTAAATTACCTACACTTATTGACCACTTTATTAGGTACACCTTGCTAGTCCCGGGTCGGACCCTCTTTTTACTTTCTACAAGGTTCAGGAAGCATTCCTCAGAGATTTCGCTCCATATGGACATGATGACATCACACAGTTCCTCCATATGGACATGTTGACATCACACAGTTCCTCCATATGGACATGATGACATCATACAGTTCCTCAATATGGACATGATGACATCACACAGTTCCTCCATATGGACATGATGACATCACACAGTTCCTCCATATGGACATGATGACATCACACAGTTCCTCCATATGGACATGATGACATCACACAGTTCCTCCATATAGACATGATGACATCACACAGTTCCTCCATATAGACATGATGACATCACACAGTTCCTCCATATGGACATGATGACATCACACAGTTCCTCCATATGGACATGATGACATCACACAGTTCCTCCATATGGACATGATGACATCACACAGTTCCTCCATATGGACATGATGACATCACACAGTTCCTCCATATAGACACGATGACATCACACAGTTCCTCCATATGGACATGGTGACATCACACAGTTCCTCCATATGGACATGATGACATCACACAGTTCCTGCATATAGACATGATGACATCACACAGTTCCTCCATATGGACATGATGACATCACACAGTTCCTTCATATGGACATGATGACATCACACAGTTCTCCCATATGGACATGATGACATCACACAGTTCCTCCATATGGACATGATGACATCACACAGTTCCTCCATATGGACATGATGACATCACACAGTTCCATATAGACATGATGACATCACACAGTTCCTCCATATGGACATGATGACATCACACAGTTCCTCCATATGGACATGATGACATCACACAGTTCCTCCATATGGACATGATGACATCACACAGTTCCTTCATATGGACATGATGACATCACACAGTTCCTCCATATGGACATGATGACATCACACAGTTCCTCCATATAGACATGATGACATCACACAGTCCCTCCATATAGACATGATGACATCACACAGTTCCTGCATATAGACATGATGACATCACACAGTTCCTCCATATGGACATGATGACATCACACAGTTCCTCCATATGGACATGATGACATCACACAGTTCCTCCATATGGACATGATGACATCACACAGTTCCTCCATATAGACATGATGACATCACACAGTTCCTCCATATGGACATGATGACATCACACAGTTCCTTCATATAGACATGATGACATCACACAGCTCCTCCGTTCCTCCATATGGACATGATGACATCACACAGTTCCTCCATATGGACATGATGACATCACACAGTTCCTTCATATAGACATGATGACATCACACAGTTCTCCCATATGGACATGATGACATCACACAGTTCCTCCATATGGACATGATGACATCACACAGTTCCTCTATATAGACATGGTGACATCACACAGTTCCTCCATATAGACATGATGACATCACACAGTTCCTCCATATGGACATGATGACATCACACAGTTCCTCCATATAGACATGATGACATCACACAGTTCCTCCATATAGACATGATGACATCACACAGTTCCTCCATATGGACATGATGACATCACACAGTTCCTCCATATGGACATGATGACATCACACAGTTCCTCCATATGGACATGATGACATCACACAGTTCCTCCATATGGACATGATGACATCACACAGTTCCTCCATATGGACATGATGACATCACACAGTTCCTTCATATAGACATGATGACATCACACAGTTCCTCCATATGGACATGATGACATCACACAGTTCCTCCATATGGACATGATGACATCACACAGTTCCTCCATATAGACATGATGACATCACACAGTCCCTCCATATAGACATGATGACATCACACAGTTCCTTCATATGGACATGATGACATCACACAGTTCCTCCATATGGACATGATGACATCACACAGTTCCTCCATATGGACATGATGACATCACACAGTTCCTCCATATGGACATGATGACATCACACAGTTCCTCCATATGGACATGATGACATCACACAGTTCCTCCATATGGACATGATGACATCACACAGTTCCTTCATATAGACATGATGACATCACACAGTTCCTCCGTTCCTCCATATGGACATGATGACATCACACAGTTCCTCCATATGGACATGATGACATCACACAGTTCCTCCATATGGACATGATGACATCACACAGTTCCTCCATATGGACATGATGACATCACACAGTTCCCCCATATGGACATGATGACATCACACAGTTCCTCCATATAGACATGATGACATCACACAGTTCCTCCATATGGACATGATGACATCACACAGTTCTCCATATAGACATGATGACATCACACAGTTCCCCCATATGGACATGATGACATCACACAGTCCCTCCATATAGACATGATGACATCACACAGTTCCTCCATATGGACATGATGACATCACACAGTTCCTCCATATGGACATGATGACATCACACAGTTCCTCCATATGGACATGATGACATCACACAGTTGTCCCATATGGACATGATGACATCACACAGTTCCTCCATATGGACATGATGACATCACACAGTTCCTCCATATGGACATGATGACATCACACAGTTCCTTCATATAGACATGATGACATCACACAGTTCCTCCATATGGACATGATGACATCACACAGTTCCTCCATATGGACATGATGACATCACACAGTTGTAGATTTGTCGGATCCATGATGAGAATCTCCGGTTCCACCACATCCCAGCAGTGATCTATTGGATGAGATCTGGTGACTGTGGAGGCCATTGGAGTCATGTGACCTCATTGTCCTGTATGAGATGATGTCATGTGACCTCATTGTCATGTATGAGATGACGTCATGTGACCTCATTGTCCTGTATGGGATGAGTCATGTGACCTCATTGTCCTGTATGGGATGACGTCATGTGACCTCATTGTCCTGTATGAGATGATGTCATGTGACCTCATTGTCCTGTATGAGATGATGTCATGTGACCTCATTGTCCTGTATGTGACCTCATTGTCCTGTATGAGATGATGTCATGTGACCTCATTGTCCTGTATGAAATGATGTCATGTGACCTCACTGTCCTGTATGAGATGATGTCATGTGACCTCACTGTCCTGTATGGGATGACGTCATGTGACCTCATTGTCCTGTATGAGATGATGTCATGTGACATGGGGTATTACCCTGCTGGAAGTATCATCAGAAGATGGGACCACTGTGGTCATGAAGGGGTGGACATGGTCAGTAACAATACTCAGGTAGGCTGTGGTGTTTATACCAGGATCAGTTGGTTCTAAGGGGCCCAAAGTTCCCAGAAAATGTCCCCCCCCCCCCCACCACCATTACACCCCCACCAACCTGAACCTGATACAAGGCAGGAGAGATCCATGCTTTATATTGTTCATGCCAAATTCTGACCCTGTCATCTGAATAGAGACTCCTCAGACCAGATAACGTTCCTCCAGTCTGTATTGTCCACTTTTGGTGACCTGTGTGAACTGTAGCCTCAGTTTCCTGTTCATAGCTGACAGGAGGGGTCCCCGCTGTGGTCTTCTGCTGCTGTAGCCCATCTGTGCTATGCGGTCAGAGATGGTATTCTGCAGACCTTGGTTGTAACTAGTGGTTACTTGATTTACTGTGGCCTTTCTGTCATCTCGAACCAGTCTGCCCATTCACCTCTGACACCAACAAGACATTTTCCTCCACACATCTGCCACTCACTGGATATTTTCTCTTTTTCGGACCGTTCTCTGTAAACCCTAGAGATGGTTGTGGGTAAATATCCCAGTAGATCAGCAGTTTGGGAAATCCTCAGACCGGCCCATCTGGCACCAACAACCATGACACGCTCACAGTCACTTAAAGGGGTACTCCGCTGTTCCGAATGTTGGAGCCGGCGCCGGGAGCTCGTGACAACATAGCCCCGCCCCTCATGATGTCACACCCCGCCCCCTCAATGCAAGTCTATGGGAGGGGGCGTGACAGCCGTCACGCCCCCTCCCATAGACTTGCATTGAGGGGGTGGGGCTATGACATCACATGCTCCCGGCGCTGGCTCCAGCATTCGGAACAGTGTGTTCCAAACGCTGAGCAGCGGAGTACCCCTTTAAATCCCCTTTCTTCTCCACTCTTATGCTCGGTTTGACATTCAGCAATTTGTCTTGACCACGTCTACATGTCTAAATGCATTGAGTTGCTGCCATGTGATTGGCTGATTAGCTATTTGTGTTAACAAGCAACTGAACAGGTGTACCTAATAAAGTGGCCAGTCAGTGTATTTAACCCCTTAAGGACACATGACGTTCTCATACGTCTCCATTTCCGAGTCCTTAACTCCTTAAGGACTCAGGGTTTTTCCGTTTTTGCACTTTCGTTTTTTCCTCCTTACCTTTAAAAAATCATAACCCTTTCAATTTTCCACCTAAAAATCCATATTATGGCTTATTTTTTGCGTCGCCAATTCTACTTTGCAGTGACATTAGTCATTTTACCCAAAAATGCACGGCGAAACGGAAAAAAAAATCATTGTGCGACAAAATCGAAAAAAAACCGCCATTTTGTAACTTTTGGGGGCTTCCGTTTCTACGCAGTGCATATTTCGGTAAAAATTACACCTTATCATTATTCTGTAGGTCCATACGGTTAAAATGATACCCTACTTATATTGGTTTGATTTTGTGGTACGTCTGGAAAAAATCATAACTACATGCAGGAAAATGTATACGTTTAAAAATGTCATCTTCTGACCCCTATAACTTTTTTATTTTTCCACGTATGGGGCGGTATGAGGACTCATTTTTTGCGCCGTGATCTTAAGTTTTTATTGGTATGATTTTTGTTTTGATCTGACTTTTTGATCACTTTTTATTCATTTTTTAATGTTATAAAAAGTTACCAAAATACGCTTTTTTGGACTTTGGAATTTTTTTACGCGTACGCCATTGACCGAGCGGCTTAATTAATGATATATTTTTATATTTCGGACATTTACGCACGCGGCGATACCACATATGTTTATTTTTATTTATTTTTACACTGTTTTATTTTTCTTATGGGAAAAGGGGGGTGATTCAAACTTTTATTAGGGAAGGGGTTAAATGACCTTTATTAACACTTTTTTTTAACTTTTTTTTTGCAGTGTTATAGGTCCCATAGGGACCTATAACACTGCACACACTGATCTCTTATACTGATCATTGTTATCCCATAGGGACCTATAACACTGCACACACTGATCTCTTATACTGATCATTGTTATCCCATAGGGACCTATAACACTGCACACACTGATCTCCTATGCTGATCACTGGCGTGTATTAACACACCTGTGATCAGCATTATCGACGCTTGACTGCTCCTGCCTGGATCTCAGGCACGGAGCAGTCATTCGTCGATCGGACACCAGGGAGGCAGGTAAGAGCCCTCCCGGTGTCCGATCAGCTGTTCGGGACGCCGCGATTTCACCGCGGCGGTCCCGAACAGCCCGACTGAGCAGCCGGGATACTTTCAGTTTCACTTTAGAAGCGGCGGTCAGCTTTGACCGCCGCTTCTAAAGGGTTAATACCGCACATCGCCGCGATCGGCGATGTGTGGTATTAGCCGCGGGTCCCGGCCGTTGATTAGCGCCGGGACCCACGCGATATGATGCGGGATCGCGACGCCATCCCGCTTCATATCGCGGGAGCCGGCGCAGGACGTAAATATACGTCCTGCGTCGTTAAGGGGTTAAGGACACATGACGTATGAGAACGTCATGTGTTTTACCGGCCCCCAGCAACCATCTGGAGCGGAGCCGGTGCCCGATGCCTGCTGAAATCGTTCAGCAGGCATCGGGGCATATCGCCCAGGGGGGTCATTATGACCCCCCATGTCGGCGATGGCCGCAGATCGCTGGACAATTCAGTCCAGCGATCTGCGGCGATTCCGGGTCAATCGGGTCTCCAGTGACCCGGTGACCCGGAATTACTGGCTGTTCGGGGCCGTCTGTGACGGCCCCGAACAGCCAGAGCCTGCAGGGGTGAGGTGGCACTGGTGCCACCTCACGATCGCCCTGATTCGTCGGCCGGATTACGGTAATCCGGCCGACCAATCAGGGCGCCTGCTGCGGGTGTCACTCCCGCAACCCGCTCCGCCCCTCTTCCGGAGGACGTGAGCGGGTGCGGGACGTGCACCCCGGGTGCTGGGGACCCCGATCCCCGGCGTCCCTGTTGGGATCGGGGCCCCAGGAGCAGCGGCGGCGGCGGAGACGACGAGGGACTGACCTGTGCTGCTGGATCGTTGGAGGTGAGTGACAGCCTCCTGCTGTTGCTTAGCAACAGCTCCCAGCATGCAACAAGGGCATGCTGGGAGCTGTAGTTATGCAACAGCAGGAGGCAGACCACCACAACTCCCAGCATGCCCTTATGGGCATGCTGGGACTTGTAGTTTTGCAACAGCTGAAGGCACATTCTTTCTATGTAAAAGTGTACCTTCAGCTGTTGTGTAACTACAACTCCCAGCTTGCACAATCAGCTAAAGTGCATGCTGGGAGTTGTAGTGGTGCATCTGGTGGTTGCATAACTACAACTCCCAGCATGCCCGTTGGCTGTCGGTGACTGCTGAGAGTTGTAGTTTTGCAACAGCTGAAGGCACACTGAGTTAAGTAGCAAACCAGTGTGTCTCCAGCTGTTGCATAACTACAATCCCCAGCATCCCCAGCCAAAGTAGTATGCCTCCAGCTGTTGCATAACTACAAGACCCAGCATGCCCTTCCGCTGTCCGTACATGCTGGGGGTTGTAGCTTTTGCAACAGCTGAAGGCACACTGGTTGCAAAACACTGAGTTTGTTACCAAACTCGGTGTTTCACAACCAGTGTGCCTCCAGCTGTTGCAAAACTACAACTCCCAGCATGCACTGATAGACCGTACATGCTGGGAGTTGTAGTTTTGCAACAGCTGGATGTTTTGGGGGGTATTTTCTGCTATTACCCTTTTTAAAATTGTAAACATTTTGGGAAACCAAGCATTTTAGGTAAAAAAAATATATATTTTTTTACATAGGCAAAAGTCGTGAAACACCTGTGGGATATTAAGGTTCACTTAACCCCTTGTTACGTTCCCCGAGGGGTCTAGTTTCCAAAATGGTATGCCATGTGTTTTTTTTTTGCTGTCCTGGCACCATAGGGGCTTCCTAAATGCGGCATGCCCCCAGAGCAAAATTTGCTTTCAAAAAGCCAAATGTGACTCCTTCTCTTCTGAGACCTGTAGTGCGCCAGCAGAGCACTTTTCACCCCCATACGAGGTGTTTTCTGTATCAGGAGAAATTGGGCTTCAAATTTTGGGGGGTATTTTCTGCTATTACCCTTTTTAAAAATGTAAAATTTTTGGGAAACCAAGCATTTTAGGTAAAAAAAATATATATTTTTTTTACATATGCAAAAGTCGTGAATCACCTGTGGGGTATTAAGGTTCACTTTACCCCTTGTTACGTTCCCTGAGGGGTCTAGTTTCCAAAATGGTATGCCATGTGTGTTTTTTTTTTGCTGTCCTGGCACCATAGGGGCTTCCTAAATGCGGCATGCCCCCCAAAAACCATTTGTCGCTCCTTCCCTTCTGAGCCCTCTACTGCGCCCGCCGAACAATTAACATAGACATATGAGGTATGTGCTTACTCGAGAGAAATTGGGTTTCAAATACAAGTAAAAATTTTCTCCTTTTTACCCCTTGCAAAAATTCAAAAATTGGGTCTACAAGAAAATGCGAGTGTAAAAAATGAAGATTTTGAATTTTCTCCTTCACTTTGCTGCTATTCCTGTGAAACACCTAAAGGGTTAATACACTTACTGAATGTCATTTTGAATACTTTGGGGGGTGTAGTTTTTATAATGGGGTCTTTTATGGGGCATTTCTAATATGAAGACCCTTCAAATCCACTTCAAAACTGATCTGGTCCCTGAAAAATAGTGAGTTTGAAAATTTTGTGAAAAATTTCAAAATTGCTACTGAACTTTGAAGCCCTCTGGTGTCTTCCAAAAGTAAAAACTCATAAATTTTATGATGCAAACATAAAGTAGACATATTGTATATGTGAATAAAAAAAATATATTTTGAATATCCATTTTCCTTACAAGCAGAGAGCTTCAAAGTTAGAAAAATGCAAAATTTTCATTTTTTTCATCAAATTTTGGGATTTTTCACCAAGAAATGATGCAAGTCACCATAAAATTTTACCACTAAGTTAAAGTAGAATATGTCACGAAAAAACATTCTCGGAATCAGAATGATAACTAAAAGCATTCCAGAGTTATTAATGTTTAAAGTGACAGTGGTCAGAATTGCAAAAAACGCTGCGGTCCTTAAGGTATAAAATGGCTGGGTCCTTAAGGGGATAAACAATCCCACCAACCCCCCCCCCCCCCCTTACAGTGTCAAATTGACCAGTGAATCTCCGATATCTGAATTGTCCAAACCAGGAATTACCTGTCATAGGATCACAAAGCCTTTATAATACGGTGTCATATAGTCGGGAATACTAAGAAAACCATAAAGGATCCACATTTTAATACACATCACAATAAACACTCTAGAGAATCCACCCCAAGAAATCGTATTATTAATCATTATGTGTAATTATCGTCTTGGCCTTTACTAGTGCGGGTGGGTAATGGGGAAACGACAGTCTACATGTAAGAGATCCGCTCTCTGTCATCTCCGGCACGTTCTCTCCTCCTGCTGTGATATTCCATTTCAGCGTTCACCGAGTAAAATAAAATGGTACCCAGCTGAACACATGGATTTAACTCTGATGGGATAAGACGTTCTCACATTAATTCATACACTATACGCTCTATGTAACCCCCAGTTATAATATCTGAGAAATTACATCGTACACCGCAATAGTAGAGGTGATAATGTACAATGGCGCTGTCTTCATGTACAAGAATATAACTACTATAATACTGCTCCTATATACAAGAATATAACTACTATAATACTGCCCCTATATACAAGAATATAACTACTATAATACTGCCCCTATATACAAGAATATAACTACTATAATACTGCTCCTATATACAAGAATATAACTACTATAATACTGCTCCTATATACAATATAACTACTGTAATACTGCTCCTATATACAAGAATATAACTACTATAATACTGCTCCTATATACAAGAATATAATTACTATAATACTGCTCCTATATACAAGAATATAACTACTATAATACTACTCCTATATACAAGAATATAACTACTATAATACTGCTCCTATATACAAGAATATATCTACTATAATACTGCTACTATATACAAGAATATAACTACTATAATACTGCTCCTATATACAAGAATATATTTACTATAATACTGCTCCTATATACAAGAATATAACTACTATAATACTGCTCCTATATACAAGAATATAACTACTATAATACTGCCCCTATATACAAGAATACAACTACTATAATACTGCCTCCTATGTACAAGAATATAACTACTGTAATACTGCTCCTATATACAAGAATATAACTACTATAATACTGCCTCCTATGTACAAGAATATAACTACTGTAATACTGCTCCTATATACAAGAATATAACTACTATAATACTGCCTCCTATGTACAAGAATATAACTACTATAATACTGCTCCTATATACAAGAATATAACTACTATAATACTGCTCCTATATACAAGAATATAACTACTATAATACTGCTCCTATATACAAGAATATAACTACTATAATACTGCCTCCTATATACAAGAATATAACTACTATAATACTGCTCCTATATACAAGAATATAACTACTATAATACTGCTCCTATATACAAGGATATAACTACTATAATACTGCTCCTATATACAAGAATATAACTACTATAATACTGTCTCCTATATACAAGAATATAACTACTATAATACTGCTCCTATATACAAGAATATAACCACTATAATACTGCCTCCTATATACAAGAATATAACCACTATAATACTGCTCTTATGTCTCATAATACTGCTCTTTGCCTGTCCCCTATGGAGGATAATATACTGTAATAATGAACCTTCGGCAGCTTCTTACCCTTCACTTGTCCCCTAATAGTCCTGACCTGATCCATAATTAACACGGCTACATGTGAAGTATTGAGTGACCGCTAAATAACTGTGCGCCTCCTGTCTCTCAGCAGCGCCCCCTCCCCCCGCAGGTGCTGATAATAATTACGCTCCATTGATTAGATAAATGGTGACATGTGACAGGAGGAGTTCGCTCCCTGATCCATCTCAGACCCCATTACCGTCCCCGGTGATTACACGTAGACGCATTAGCTCCGGATTTGCGCTGTTAGTTTTTTTGTGATGTCTGTTCTGAGATTGATGAATAAATGGAAGAAAAATGTAAATATTGGATTTGTGCCGGGAGCGCCGTATTCCCGGAGAGGGACCCACTTAATGTAAATACAGTAGTCGGGAAGACGTCTGGCGGCCATATGTGCCGCTCTGGATTACATATAGTGGGATGTAACATTGTGGTTATAGGAATGTGATACATTCCAGTTCAGTGGTCTCAAACTGTGGCCCTCCAGATGTTGCAAAATTCAACTCCCAGCATGCCCGGACTGCCAAAAAGAAAAGAATTTCCTCTGTAGCATACAGCTGCTAATAAGTACTGGAAGGATTAAGATTTTTTAATAGAAGTCATTTACAAATCTGTTTAACTTTCTGAAACCAGTTGATTTAAAAAATATATATATATATTTTTCCACCAGAGTGCCCCTTTAAGTGACTATGAAGCGAGTGCAGGAGCTGCTCTGGCTTCATTGGCGGTGAGGGACGGCTACTAATCGTAGCGGATTACGCCCCGAAAATGATCCCTAATACAGCCCCGTATTATTCTGGCCAATGACATCTCATCCCCTAGCTCCTGCGATCTCAGTGCGGGGCTACTGCTCCAGTCTTGGAAACCTCTTGTGTTTCTGGGACTGAAGACGTGATGTCACGCCACGTCCCCTCCATTCATGTCTATGGGAGGGGGAGTGACTATCGTGACTATCACGCCCCCTCCCATAGACATGAATGGAGGGGACGTGACTTGACGTAACGATGGGGCGTGGCCTGATGTCACGTCTCCAGTCCCAGAAACACAGGGGTTTGCCGAAACTGGAGAAGCAGCCCCGCATAGAATGCGGGTGCTGGACGGAGATCACAGGGTTCCCACCAGTGGGCCCCCCGCAATCAGACACTGCTCACTGCTGACACCTCTGTCCATGTCAGGAACTGTCCAGAGTAGGAGCAAATCCCCATAGACAACCTCTCCTGCTCCACACAGTTCCTAAAATGGACAGAGGTGTCAGCAGAGAGCACTGTGGTCAGACAGAAAGGAAATTCAAACAGAAAAGAACTTCCAGCAGCTAATAAGTACTGGAAGGATTAAGATTTTTTAATAGAAGTAATTTACAAATCTTTTTAACTTTCTGGCACCAGTTGATTGAAAAAAAAAATATATACATATATATATGTTTTCCAGTGGAGTACCCCTTTAAAGAGTTTTTTTTCCCCATTTAACTTCATCCAATAGATAATGGCTGATACTTCCGGCATAGTTTATCTCGCCATCATTTCCAGACTAAAAAATTGCCTGAATTCCCTTAAAAAATTGGGAAAATTCACGCAAAACCTGGACTCTATCCGGGCAGATCGAAGTGTAAATTTATTTTTTTAAAGTTCCCAAATCAGTTCACCCATCGTATCATCCCCGCTGTTGGATCTCTGTATCTCCAGTTGATGTCTACAAAACTGAGGAATGACAATAGTTTTTGTATTTATATAAAGGGGTACTCCGGTGGAAAACTTTTTTTACATTTTTTTTTTTTTTTATATTAAACAGATTTGTAAATTAGTTCCATGAAAACAATCTTAATCCTTCCAGTACTTATTAGCTGCTGAATATTACAGAGGAAATTTTTTTCTTTTTGGAACACAGAGCTCTCTGCTGACATCACGACCACAGTGCTCTCTGCTGACATCTCTGTCCATTTTTTTTGAACTGTCCAGAACAGCATATGTTTTCTTTGGGGATTTTCTCCTACTCTGGACAGTTCTTAAAATGGACAGAGATGTCAGCAGAGAGCACTGTGTTCATGATGTCAGCAGAGAGCACTGTGTTCCAAAAAGAAAATAATTTCTTTTGTAGTATTCAGCAGCTAATAAGTACTGGAAGGGTAAAGATTCTTTAATAGAAGTAATTTACAAATCTGTTTAACTTTCTGGCACCAGTTGATTAAAAAAAAAAAAAAAAAAAGTTTTCCAGCGGAGTACCCCTTTAACACTTGATTATTTGTTCTTCCGCAGAGCATCTCATATCAGAATTCATTTTGGAAAAAGACCAATGATTTCCTTGTAAGTGATCAGAGGCCCTGACTCCGGGGGCCACGTCACCATCAGTATTCGGAGGTGACCCCGCCTCGGTCGTGTGAATAATAATAGAAAACAACATTTTCTTATCATTAATAGTCAAATCACCTCGAAAAAAAAAAATGAAAGTCAAGGGGCCTCGGCTTAGATTCCGATTACGTTGACACTTGTAATAAATCATGTTGGTTCCCGTAGCTACGTGTCCTGTCTATTACCCTTATGGGGAGATCGGGCGTCAGGATGACAAGGGCTCCGACTGCCACTGCGTGTTTCACCATCAGCAGATTCTAGCGAGGAGTATAACTATTAAAGGGGTACGCCGGTGGAATCTTTTTTTATTTCATTTTTTTTAAATTAACTGGTGCCAGAAAGTTATACAGATTTGTAAATTACTTCTATTAAAAAATCTTAATCCTTCCAGTACTTATCAGCTGCTGCATGCTCCACAGGAAGTTGTGTAGTTCTTTTCTGTCTGACCACAGTGCTCTCTGCTGACACCTCTGTCCGTGTCAGGAACTGTCCAGAGCAGGAGAAAATCCCCATAGCAAACCTCTCCTGCTCTGGGCAGTTCCTGACACGGACAGAGGTGTCAGCAGAGAGCACCGTCATTGATATAGTGAAACTAAAGACTGTAGTGGTCTCAAACTGCGGCCCTCCAGATGTTGTAAAACTTCAACTCCCAGCATGCCCGGACAGCCGTTGGCTGTCCGGGCATGCTGAGAGTTGTAGTTTTACAACACCTGAAGGTCCACAGATACCGCCAGACTTGGACAACGTAAGTTCCACCTCTTTTATTGGGAGCGGAATGCAGACTTGGTACTGGCTCCTACATCTATTGGTCGGGAGTCCACATGTGACCAAATGTATCGTTTAGCTGTACAGAAATGTAATGTGAACAAGTTAAAGTGTAAAATGTAAAAATATTTTTTTTTTTAATCAACTGGTGCCAGAAAGTTATACAGATTTGTACATTACTACTATTTAAACATTTTAATCCTTCCAGTACTCCTCAGCTGCTGTATACTCCACAGGAAGTTGTGTAGTTCTTTTCTGTCTGACCACAGTGGTCTCTGCTGACACCTCTTTCCACTTTAGGAACAGTCTAGAGCAGGAGAAAATCCCCATAGCAAACCTCCTCCTGCTCTGGACAGTTACTGACATGGACAGAGGTGTCAGCAGAGAGCACTGTGGTCAGACAGGAAAGAAATAAAAAAAACTTCCTGTGGAGCATACAGCAGCTGGTAAATACTGGAAGTACTGGATTAAGATTTATTAATAGAAGTAATTTACAAATCTGTTTAACTTTCTGGCACCAGTTGATTTAAAGAAAAAAAATTCCACTGGAGTACCCCTTTAAAGTAGGATGTAGAACCCCACGTAGATATGGCCAGTTGGGGTATATGGATATTATAGGAAGGGGGTAATTGCTAGGGTAAGATCAGACATATTTGATTTTCAGTAGATTATATCGAAGGCTAAAGAATTTTTTTGGAAAATAGGCTGATGGAACTTATAGCTGACCGTTACCTTTTGGGTTTCCTCTATTAAAGGGGTACTCCGTTGGAAAACTTTTTTTTTTGACCAACTGGTGCCAGAAAGTTAAACAGATTTGTAAATTACTTCTATTAAAAAATCTTAATCCTTCCAGTACTTATGAACTGCTGAATACTACAGAGGAAATTCTTTTCTTTTTGAAACGCAGAGCTCTCTGCTGACATCACGAGCACAGTGCTCTCTGCTGACATCTCTGTCCGTTTTAAGAACTGACCAGAGTAGGAGAAAATCCCCATAGCAAACATATGCTGCTCTGGACAGTTCCTAAAATGGACAGAGATGTCAGCAGAGAGCACTGTGCTCGTGATGTCAGCAGAGAGCTCTGTGTTCCAAAAAGAAAATAATTTCCTCTGTAGTATTCAGCAGCTAATAAGTACTGGAAGGATTAAGATTTTTTAATAGAAGTAATTTACAAATCTGTTTAACTTTCTGGCACCAGTTGATAAAAAAATAAAAAAATAAGTTTTATTCTGGAGTACCCCTTTAACCTGGACATGAAGCTTGGCTTGATAGACATCTTTCAGTCACCTCTGGCGCCACTTAGAATCCAACCTACCCAGTCCCAGTATTGTTGTCTCCATAGAGCTTTTTGGTGGATCCAACCTGAATCTCATCTTGATGGATGACTGCCTGGATTTTGATTCAGGATTCTCCATGACATTAAAGGGGTACTCCACTGGGATTTTTTTTTTTTTTTTTTTTTTTTTTTTTTTTTTACAGCAACTGGTGCCAGAAAGTTAAACAGATTTGTAAATTACTTCTGTTAAAAAATCTTAATCCTTCCAGAACTTCTCAGCTTCTATATGACCCATAGGAAGTTGTTTTCTTTTTAAATTTCCATTCTGCCTGACCACAGTGCTCTCTGCTGACACCTCTGTCCATATTAGGAACTGTCCAGAGTAGGCGAAAATCCCCATAGGAAACCTCTCCTGCTCTGGGCAATTACTAAAATGGACAGAGGTGTCAGCAGAGAGCACTGTGGTGGACAGAAATGAAATTTAAAAAGAAAAGAACTTCCTGTGGAGCATACAACAGCTGATAAGTACTGGAAGGATTAAGATTTTTTAATAGAAGTAATTTACAAATCTATATAACTTTCTGGCACCAATTGATTAAAAAAAAATGTTTACCAGTGGAGTACCCCTTTAAAGGGACTACCTGGTCCCTGATGGAACTGTCATTGGGAACTCTCCATAACATTAAAGAGTATCTCTCATGAAATTGTTACATTTTATAATCCTCCCAGGTCACTGCCCCATCATGATAAACAACCCCCGGCCTTTATTTTTATTATTTTTTAGTTTTCTACCTTGATATTGCTCTGTATTTTCTGCTCAGTCTCAGTCAGATTCACAGACTGGGAAGGGGGCGTTCCCCAGCAGGTGTGACATCATCTGAAGCCATACAGGGGAGAACTTCCTCCCTCACTCTGCTACACACAGCCCGGAGAAGTTCGGTGTGAGAAGAGCCATGATTGGCTAAGGCTGCATACACTCCCCTCAGTACTGCAGACTGCATTTCCTGATTTTGGACTTCTGCCAGACCAGCAGGAGTCCAGAGTCGGTGCAAGAGAAGGGGGAGGAATTGTGCTCTGGACAAGTAGGGAGACACCTAGTGGCAGCTTCTTTAAACACAAATAAAACATAGAAAACTTTATTTTTTTTAAATCAAAGTACATTAGAAAGATTTTTTATTTACCATAAGGAGTGCGATAGCAAAAAATGTTTTAATTATAGTGCCCATTTTAAAAATAAAATGTAATAGTCATCTCTCCTATCCCAAGGTCCATGAGTGACGTCGCCATCTTTAGAAGAACGCCATATTTGGAAAAAATGGTGGTGGCTTTAAACCACTATTACAGTGGTTTTGAAACTGTGGACCTCCAGATGTTGCAAAACTACGACTCCTAGCATGCCCGGACAGCCGTTGGCTGTCCGGGCATGCTAGGAGTTGTAGTTTTGCAACATCTGGAGGTCCACAGTTTGGAGACCACTATATTATTACAATCCTACAAGAGAGGGGATATAGCTATCCCATCCTGAGCTTGACTGTTTTATTCCTAATACCTGCTCTTCAGGGGCGGAGCATCACACGTGGATTAAATTCCTGTGACATGCTCCGCCCCCTGGGGGCCTTTTGACTAAGTATAATACATTGCTTTAGTTTACATGCAGTATTCCTTTAAGAAGAACTTGCGAGAACAGAAGAAGAAACTCTATTACGTTTACCATAATTTTTAAGATACTTTTTCATAATTTGCCAAATTTTATGTTTTCCACAAGTAAAACCTCCACCTTTCCTGCTGAGGTTGCAACCATTAAAACCCCCCACATGTTCCACGTCTCCTCTGAACATTGGGCAGATGTGGTGGGCTCTTTGTTTTTTTATGGTTAATGTTTTTTTTTTTTTCAATTTTTTAGCTGCATTTGCAATTTTTTTTGTTACTTGAGGGAACATTCATTTAATCACATACGGCAGGAGGTCACTTATATAATGTTATAGGGCCTCTATAATAGGATTCTGTTTTTAGGACTAAATAATGACTTTTGCTGCAATAGTTTGTATAATTGTAAGTGGATGTGTGTGTAAAGGGAGGGAAAAAAAGCAAATTGGACATAATGTCACCAAACTCCAAAAATGGGCCGGACAAAATTATTGGCACCCTTAACTTAATATTTGGTTGCACACCCTTTGGAAAAAATAAGTGAAATCAGTGGCTTCCTATAACCATCAATAAGCTCCTTACACCTCTCAGCCGGAATGTTGGACCACTCTTCCTATAACCATCAATAAGCTTCTTACACCTCTCAGCCGGAATGTTGGACCACTCTTCCTTTACAAACTGCTCCAGGTCTCTTATTGGAAGGCGCCTTTTCCCAATTATAAGATCTCTCCACAGGTGATCAATGGGATTTAGATCTGGACTCATTGCTGACACTTCAGAACTCTCCAGCGCTTTGTTGTCATCCATTTCTGGGGGCTTGTTGAAGTATGTTTGGGGTCATTGTCCTGCTGGAAGACCCAAGATCTCGGACACAAACCCAGCTTTCTGACACTGGGCTGTACAGTGCGACCCAAAATCCATTGGTAATCCTCAGATTTCATGATGTCTTGTACACATTCAAGGTCCCCCAGTGCCAGAGGCAGCAAAACAACCCAAAACATCATTGACCTCCACCATATTTCACTGTAGGTACTGTGTTCTTTTCTTTGTAGGCCTCATTCCGTTTTCGGTAAACAGTAGAATGATGTGCTTTACCAAAAAGTTCTATCTTGGTCTCATCTGTCCACAAGACGTTTTCCCAGAAGGATTTTGGCTTACTCAAGTTCATTTTGGCAAAATGTAGTCTTGCTTTTTTATGTCTCTGTGTCAGCAGTGGGGTCCTCCTGGGTCTCCTCCATAGTGGGGTCCTCCTGGGTCTCCTCCATAGTGGGGTCCTCCTGGGTCTCCTCCATAGTGGGGTCCTCCTGGGTCTCCTCCATAGTGGGGTTCTCCTGGGTCTCCTCCATAGTGGGGTCCTCCGGGGTCTCCTCCATAGTGGGGTCCTCCCGGGTCTCCTCCATAGTGGGGTCCTTCTGGGTCTCCTCCATAGTGGGGTCCTCCTGGGTCTCCTCCATAGTGGGGTCCTCCTGGGTCTCCTCCATAGTGGGGTCCTCCTAGGTCACCTCCATAGTGGAGTCCTCCTGGGTCTCCTCCATAGTGGGGTCCTCCTGGGTCTCCTCCATAGTGGGGTCCTCCTGGGTCTCCTCCATAGTGGGGTCCTCCTGGGTCTCCTTCATAGTGGGGTCCTCCTGGGTCTCCTCCATAGTGGGGTCCTCCTGGGTCTCCTCCATAGTGGGGTCCTCCTGGGTCTCCTGCCATAGCGTTTCATTTTATTTAGATGTCGATGGATAGTTTGTGCTGACACTGATGCTCCCTGAGTCTGCAGGACAGCTTGAATAGAGAAGAATTTCCTCTGTAGTATACAGCTGTTAATAAGTGCTGAAAGGATTAATATTTTTTAATAGAAGTCATTTACAAATCTGTTTAACTTTCTGGCACCAGTTCATTTAACCCAAAAAAAAAAAAAAAAAGTTTTCCACCGGAGTACCCCTTTAACCCCTTAACGACGCAGGACGTATATTTACGTCCTGCGCCGACTCCCGCGATATGAAGCGGGATCGCGCCGCGATCCCGCATCATATCGCGTCGGTCCCGGCGCTAATCAACGGCCGGGACCCGCGGCTAATACCACACATCGCCGATCGCGGCGATGTGCGGTATTAACCCTTTAGAAGCGGCGGTCAAAGCTGACCGCCGCTTCTAAAGTGAAAGTGAAAGTGACCCGGCTGCTCAGTCGGGCTGTTCGGGACCGCCGCGGTGAAATCGCGGCGTCCCGAACAGCTGATCGGACACCGGGAGGGCTCTTACCTGCCTCCCCGGTGTCCGATCGACGAATGACTGCTCCGTGCCTGAGATCCAGGCAGGAGCAGTCAAGCGCCGATAATGCTGATCACAGGCGTGTTAATACACGCCAGTGATCAGCATAGGAGATCAGTGTGTGCAGTGTTATAGGTCCCTATGGGAGAGATCAGTGTGTGCAGTGTTATAGGTACCTATGGGACCTATAACACTGCAAAAAAAATGTTAAAAAAAGTGTTAATAAAGGTCATTTAACCCCTTCCCTAATAAAAGTTTGAATCACCCCCCTTTTCCCATAAAAAAAATAAAACAGTGTAAAAAAAATAAAAAATAAACATATGTGGTATCTCCGCGTGCGTAAATGTCCGAACTATAAAAATATATCATTAATTAAGCCGTACGGTCCATGGCGTACGCGCAAAAAAATTCCAAAGTCCAAAAAAGCGTATTTTGGTCACTTTTTATACCATTAAAAAATGGATAAAAAGTGATCAAGAAGTCCGATCAAAACAAAAATCATACCGATAAAAACTTCAGATCACGGCGCAAAAAATGAGTCCTCATACCACCCCATATGTGGAAAAATAAAAAAGTTATAGGGGTCAGAAGATGACATTTTTAAACGTATAAATTTTCCTGCATGTAGTTATGATTTTTTCCAGAAGTGCGACAAAATCAAACCTATATAAGTAGGGTATCATTTTAACCGTATGGACCTACAGAATAATGATAAGGTGTCATTTTTACCGAAATATGCACTGCGTAGAAACGAAAGCCCCCAAAAGTTACAAAATGGCGTTTTTTTTTCGATTTTGTCGCACAATGATTTTTTTTTCCGTTTCGCCGTGCATTTTTGGGTAAAATGACTAATGTCACTGCAAAGTAGAATTGGCGACGCAAAAAATAAGCCATAATATGGATTTTTAGGTGGAAAATTGAAAGGGTTATGATTTTTAAAAGGTAAGGAGGAAAAAACGAAAGTGCAAAAACGGAAAAACCCTGAGTCCTTAAGGGGTTAAACATATTACATCAAAATTCCTGACTCCAGACGACATACTGTAACCAGATGATCCAGCCTGGAGCTCCCACACAATGCTTCTAATGGAGGTGACCTGTATATAGGGGGGTGCAACTATTAAAGGGGTATTCCAGGAAAAAACTTTTTTTTATATCAACTGGCTCAAGAAACTTAAACAGATTTGTAAATTCGGGTAGAAAACAGACATGGTCGCACATCTACAATCTTGTATAATGATCTGATTGCTTCTCAGCATAATATCAAAAACTAACAGGTTGTTATTATACATTTTTGATCAAAAAGTACAAGCCCACTCGCCACGTCAAGGCCACCTATTTAGAGTGGGTCCCTAACGTCCCTAGCATAAAATGGTGCAGCACCGGGCGGCGACCAGATTTGTAAATTACTTCTATTAAAAAAAATATTAATCCTTTCAATAATTATCAGCTGCTGAAGTTGAGTTGTTGTTTTCTGTCTGGCAACAGTGCTCTCTGCTGACACCTCTGCTTGTCTCGGGAACTGCACAGAGTAGAAGAGGTTTGCTTTGGGGATTTGCCAGAGACACGTGTCATCAGAGAGCACTTAGGCAGTAAAGAACAACTCAACTTCAGCAGCTCATAAGTACTGAAAGGATGAAGATTTTTTCTATAGAAGTAATTTACAAATCTGTTTAACTTTCTGGAGCCTGTTGAGATATATATATATATAAAGTTTTTTCCTGGATAACCCCTTTAACTTGTATTTGAACCTTCATTTGCATATATATGTGTGTGTGCTTGAATATTTATTTATATATATATATATATATATATATATATATATATATATATATATATATATATAGATATATATATATATATATATACTTACAGGGTGAGACATAAACTCTGGACCTGCCCACACGGTACCTGTTATGTTGCCCCTTTTACATTGACGTCAGCCTGGCCCTCATGCTTTAGGCAGGTGGGTTTATTGACGATGTATCCGCCATCGATACAAAACTGTTTAATTGCAAATGTCGCCCTAAAAAGGGTAATTTTGACTCCTCCTGTGTGTAATATAAATATACAATCTCTATTTGACGTGTGCACCACTTATACTCTATAATCTGCGCTGTATTTAATGCTGAGCCCATGAGTTCATTCCTTCGCTCTATAGCGCCCCCTGGACTCCTTTCAGGATAGCATTCTGCCCCCAGAAGAAGCTCACTGCATATGCTGCGGAATATAAATAATATATATAAATAAAATTATTATTATTATTTATTATTAAATAAATTAATTAATGATGATATGTTTTATACAGCCCCTATTCAACTCAATGGTAAATCAGTATGCAAGGAGCTCCCCCTAGTGGTGACAGAAACTTTCCACTTTCACATATTTGTTTTTCTTTTTGAACTGCGCAGAGTTGCTTTAAAGGTACTATACCCCGCCACCCCCAAGTCCTAGGTTTGTCCATGGAGGGGCCCCTTTTATATTCTGCTATGGGGGCCCCTACTGCATAAATAATTTAAAAATTGGCAATCTCGCAGAACCTGATGTGTAAATGGAGGCTGGAAACAAAATATTGACTGTTTGTGTTGGTGGTCTCCAAATTATGGACCTCTAGATGTTGCAAAACTACAACTCCCAGCATGCCCGGACAGCCAACGGCTGTCCGGGCATGCTGGGAGTTGTAGTTTTGCAACAGCTGGAGGTCCACAGTTTGGAGACTACTGGTCTATGTGATGACTTCGCAAATTGGGGGAGTCTTACAAGAAACCCATCGATGTGTAATCCCTCCAAATATGGCTGATTATTACTAATCCTCACTGGTTATTTTAGGAACACTTTTTGGGTGGCGCAATTTTTGGAAGAAAATAGCTCTTTAACTGCACGTCTACCGCTACAGTCCATCCTGAAATTGATTTTTTCCCCTAAATTTTTCCTTCTCTCCCTTCGCTGTGCATTCGGATATCATCAATTGCTCCCTGTTATCAGCCATTTCAGGATGGGCTGTAGCTATAGAAGTGCAGTTACAGAGCTATTTTCTTCCAAAAATAGCGCCACCCATGTCCTCAGGCTGTGTGAGGTATTGCAGCTTGGCTCTATTAACTTCAATAGAATTGAGCTGCAATACCGCACACAACCTGAGGATATAGGTGGCGCTGTTTTGGGAATAAATCAGCTCTGTTTTTCTAATCCTGGATAACCTGGTGGATAGGTAAATGCAATCTATTGCTCCCTGTTATCAGCCATATAAGCCATCTTTAAAGGGGTACCCTTTTTTTTTTTTTTTTAAATCAACTGGTTCCAGAAAGTTAAACAGATTTGTAAATTACTTTTATTAAAAAATCTTAATCCTTCCAGTACTTATTAGCTGCTGAATACTCTCTGCTGACATCATGAGCACAGTGCTCTCTGCTGACATCTCTGTCCATTTTAGGAACTGTCCAGAGCAGCATATGTTTTCTATGGGGATTTTCTCCTACTCTGGACAGTTGTTAAAATGGACAGAGATGTCAGCAGAGAGCACTGTGCTCGTGATGTCAGCAGAGAGCTCTGTGTTCCAAAAAGAAAACCATTTCCTCTGTAGTATTCAGCAGCTAATAAGTACTGGAAGGATTAAGATTTTTTAATAGAAGTAATTTACAAATCTGTTTAACTTTCTGGCACCAGTTGATTTAAAAAAAAAAAAAAAAAAAAAAAAGGGGTTCCATGGGAGTACCCCTTTAAAGGGATGCCACCAAAACAGATCCACATGGTCAACTATGTGGCGGCCCCAACGGAGTCTCCTCTGAGCCCCCTGTGAATGGGTCTGTATCCAATTTAACGCTTTAAGTATAAGTATGAAATAATAGACAAGATGAAGGTTTAAAAGATAAAAGAGCAATCCGACACTGCTACATATACACATGGAAACAATCAGCATGGAGGGAGAAGTATAGCACCATGGATTGGTCAAAGGAAAGTAATGGAAGCCAGGATACAGATCTTAAAAGAGACTCCACCGAGGATAGGTCATCAATAAAAATGTTCTCCGTCAGAGACATAAGTATTCATACCCATTACTCAGGACCTAGGTGAAGCCCCTTTGGCAGCAAATCCAGCCTCCAGTCTTCTTGGGGATGAGGCCACAAGGTTTACACCTGGATTTGGGGATTTTCCTCCATTCTTCTCTGTAGATCCTCTCAGCTCTGTCAGGTTGGATGGGACCTGTCGGTGGAAGCCATTATCAGGTCTCTCCAGAGATGTCCCATTGGGTTTGGGCTCTGGCTGGGGCCACTCAAAGACATTCACAGAGTTGTCCCTAGGTCACTCCTGTGTTGTCCTGTCCGTGTGCTTAGGGGCATTGTCTTGTTTGAAGGTGAAACGTCTGCCCAGTCTGAGGTCCAGAGCGCTTGGGATCAGGTTTTCATTAGGGACATCCCTGTACTTTGCTCCATTCAGCTTTCCTTCAACCCTGACCAGTCTCCCTGTCCCCAAAGCATGATGCTGCCCCCACCATGATCACTGTAGGGATGGTATTGGGCAGGTGATGGGCAGTACCTGGTTTCCCCCAGACATGATGCTGCCCCCACCATGATCACTGTAGGGATGGTATTGGGCAGGTGATGGGCAGTGTCTGGTTTCCCCCAGACATGATGCTGCCACCACCATGATCACTGTAGGGATGGTATTGGGCAGGTGATGGGCAGTGCCTGGTTTCCCCCAGACATGATGCTGCCCCCACCATGATCACTGTAGGGATGGTATTGGGCAGGTGATGGGCAGTGCCTGGTTTCCTCCAGACATGATGCTGCCCCCACCATGATCACTGTAGGGATGGTATTGGGCAGGTGATGGGCAGTGCCTGGTTTCCTCCAGACATGATGCTGCCCCCACCATGATCACTGTAGGGATGGTATTGGGCAGGTGATGGGCAGTGCCTGGTTTCCTCCAGACATGATGCTGCCCCCACCATAATCACTGTAGGGATGGTATTGGGCAGGTGATGGGCAGTGCCTGGTTTCCCCCAGACATGATGCTGTCCCCACCATGATCACTGTAGGGATGGTATTGGGCAGGTGATGAGCAGTGCCTGGTTTCCCCCAGACATGATGCTTCCCCCACCATGATCACTGTAGGGATGGTATTGGGCAGGTGATGGGCAGTGCCTGGTTTCCCCCAGACATAATGCTGCCCCCACCATGATCACTGTAGGGATGGTATTGGGCAGGTGATGGGCAGTGCCTGGTTTCCCCCAGACATGATGCTGCCCCACCATGATCACTGTAGGGATGATAATGGGCAGGTGATGGGCAGTGCCTGGTTTCCCCCAGACATGATGCTGCCCCCACCATGATCACTGTAGGGATGGTATTGGGCAGGTGATGGGCAGTGCCTGGTTTCCTCCAGACATGATGCTGCCCCCACCATGATCACTGTAGGGATGGTATTGGGCAGGTGATGGGCAGTGCCTGGTTTCCCCCAGACATGATGCTGCCCCCACCATGATCACTGTAGGGATGGTATTGGGCAGGTGATGGGCAGTGCCTGGTTTCCCCCAGACATGATGCTGCCCCCACCATGATCACTGTAGGGATGGTATTGGGCAGGTGATGGGCAGTACCTGGTTTCCCCCAGACATGATGCTGCCCCCACCATGATCACTGTAGAGATGGTATTGGGCAGGTGATGGGCAGTGCCTGGTTTCCCCCAGACATGATGCTGCCCCCACCATGATCACTGTAGGGATGGTATTGGGCAGGTGATGGGCAGTACCTGGTTTCCTCCAGACATGATGCTGCCCCCACCATGATCACTGTAGGGATGGTATTGGGCAGGTGATGGGTAGTGCCTGGTATATAATCACTTATATCGTATACAGATCCAGTGTACAACTGGTAGATACCTCTATATGGTCACTGTATGGGGGACTCCAGTCTTTGTATAGTGGTATTATTCAGTACTATATGGAGCATTAGTCAGTGACGGTGATGGTAATGTGTGTTCCTAGATGCTGGTATTATTTGGCCCATGTAGTTTTCACCCAGTATCCCAGCCTATGTAAAATATGTATATATAGTTCGCCTTAGGCAGCCGAGGGGACATAAAATGACTCTATTACGCTCGGTATCATGGGGGTACGGCCTCTACCTGTAGAAGTATTTGCAATTTGTTTTGCAATGAAATCTGTCATGAACGTCGCGAGTGTCAGTAATTGAGCGCTGTGTAAATCCACTGATCATGATGGATGGCGCCGGAGGATCCCCTGACATGTCCTTTACCTCCAGTCAGCTCCTGAACGTGTGGTGCGGGCAACCGGCCCCTATACAAAGGCTGTATTCACTATTGTGACTCCTTATAGAGCAAATACGCCTAAAATATAATCAAAATGAGCAAAAAAGAGACTAAACGGCTACTTGTGTCCTTCCCATCACACGAGGGTCACCAGATACTAATAGAAATGGGGGGGAGGGTGGGGCGATTGGGCAATTACCCAGGTCCCTAATTGATGAGAACCAAGGTCCTCATGCTGGATGACTTCACGACCTGTGCGTAGGGCTTGGAAGATAGGAGAAGTCAGGATCAAGTAGAGAGGTCATAGACTGTAGGCTCATATGGTCCTAGTCCTCATTCCTCTGAATAATCAGTTTCTATTATTGTAATTTATTTGTATTTTATACTTATTTTCTTATGCTAAAAATTTTAAAGTGCTGCATTATTTGTTGGCGTTATATAAATAAATATTTTTATTATTAGGATTATTTTAGAGTATGGTCTATGGTCTGATTTAAGGGTCTGGACTGATCTATGTCTAGATTAATTTGAGGGTCTTATCTAGGTATGGATTCATTTTGGGGTTTGATTTAGGTCTGGACTAACTGAGGGGTCTGATCCAGATTAACTTTGGGTTGTGATCTAGGTTTGGGCGAATTAAGGGGTTTATCTACATCTGCACCAATGTAAGGGTCTAAAATAGGTCTGGGTAATTAAGAGGTCTGGTCTGAGGTCTGGACCAATTTCGGGGTCTGATCTAGATCTGCACTAATTTAGGGATTGTATCTGGTTCTGAATTAAAATAGGACCTGATCTAGGTCTGGATTAATTTATGGATCTGATGTAGGTCTTGATTACTTTAGAGATCTGATCTAGGTCTGGATTAATGTAGGAGTCTAAAATAGGTCTGGACTAATTTAGTTGTCTAGTCTGGGGTCTGGACTAATTTAGTGGTCTAGTCTGGGGTCTGGACTAATTTAGTGGTCTAGTCTGGGGTCTGGACTAATTTAGTGGTCTAGTCTGGGGTCTGGACTAATTTAGTTGTCTAGTCTGGGGTCTGGACTAATTTAGTGGTCTAGTCTGGGGTCTGGACTAATTTAGTGGTCTAGTCTGGGGTCTGGACTAATTTAGTGGTCTAGTCTGGGGTCTGGACTAATTTAGGGGTCTGATCTAGATCTGGATTCATTTAGGGATCTGATCTAAGTCTGAGCTAATTTAGGGGTCTGATCTAAGTCTGAGATAATATAGGGGTCTGATCTAGGTCTGGACCAATTTTGGGGTCTAATCTAGATCTGCACAAATTTTGGGATTGTATTTAAATCTAGATTAAATTAGGATCTGATCTAGGTCTGGATTAATTTAGGGATCTGAAATAGGTCTGGATTAATTTACAGGTTTGATCTAGGTCCGGACTAATTCAGGGGTCTAATCTAGATCTGCACTAATTTAGGGATCTAATATAAATCTGGATACATTTAGGGGTCTAATCCAGGTCTGGATTAATGTAGGAGTCCGATCTATGTCTAGACTGATTTAAGGGTCTGATCTAGGATTAATTTAGGGGTCTAGTCTGGACTAAATTCGGGGTCTAGTCTGAGGTCTGGGCATCTCGGTAATGTCTCGATTTCCTAGGTCTCCAGTGGACAGACCATTCCTGCATCTACAGAATACCTTGAGCACAGAAGGGTTAACTAGAACCCAAGAGAACAGTTTCTAGTACAGTGATATTCTGCATCCCCCCCCCCCCCTTTATCTGCTTCTGTCTATTAATAAAGCCCAGATCAGCGTGCGGGGTCCCTCTAATTGAAATGGATGTTGTGCGTCCTCATAAACAGGTGACAGATTGTAACAGATTGTATGTCCGGAGCGCCATATAAATGGAGGGGAACTTTAAGTGGATATCAGGAGCCATTGTGAAATTCTGGTTAACAAGAGAAGATTGATGACAAGGCGCGACGATCTGCAGAGCATCAGCCTATTTCTGTGCAGGATGATTGTGATGGTGTCAGGGGGGTTGGAGGCGTCACGATGCACTTTACATGATGAGTGGGGATTGTATAGTAGTTACTGCTATATCGATTCTACACCATCTGTATCGTAGGTACTAAAGCCAGGAGCTGTGGGGACACTCAGGGGCAGGACCTTGGGGGGCAAAACACGTTGGGGCTCTCTAGCTATTCTATGTGGGTTCTCCAAAGGTTTGTATAGGATACTAGATTTTTCCCGTGGCTTCACTTGCGTTAACTTTGGGGTAACATAGATCTACTTTTTACGATCCTATAGTAATGAGGCCGCTCTGGGTAAAGTCTACGGGCATCCAAACAACCCGAATTCTTTCAACTTTGATCGCCGTGTCTAAAGAGTTAATGCCGGACATCTGCCGGAACGGTGATGTCCGGCATTGGCCACGGGTCCTGGCTGCTGATAGCAACCGGGACTGTGCGGGTATGATGCGAGCTCAGCTCCTGAGCTCGCTTCATAACCCTCCCGTGCTGCAGTGCTGGGTTTACACGGCGTTCTGCGGCAAGGGGTTAATTCATACAAACTTTGAACCCCCGTTTCACCCCTTCAGGGGTTGGTTTTTTAGAAAACGTTAAAACACGTGTTTCTTTATCTCTAATTGTTACCTAAAAACAAAGTTTCATGCTTTGTGCTTCAAAAATGACGGACTTCCATACAAACTTTCAACCCCTTTTTCACTCCCTTAACCCCTTAAGGACCAAGCCAATTTTTATTTTTGCGTTTTCGGTTTTTCCTCCTCGTCTTCTAAAATCCATAACTCTTTTATATTTCCATCTACAGACCCACATAAGGGCTTGTTTTTTGTGTTACCAATTGTACTTTGTAATGAAACCTCTCATTTTACCATAAAATGTACCGCGAACCCAAAAAAAAATTTTCTAGGGAGGAAATTTAAATGAAAACCAAAATTTTGCACATTTTGGAGGGTTTCGTTTTCACACTGTACACTTTACGGTAAAAATGACGTGTTCTTTATTCTGTGGGTCAATACGATTAAAATGATACCCTTGGCTGGATACTTTTATATTTTTGTACCACTTAAAAAAAATCTAAAACTTTTTGTACAAAATCAGTAATCTAAAATTGCCCTATTTTGACAACCTATAACTTTTTCATTTTTCCGTATATAGGGCGGTATGAGGGCTCATTTTTTGTGCCGTCATCTGTCCTTTTTATTGTTACCACATTTGCATATATAAAACTTTTATATAATTTTTTATGAATTTTTTTGAATAAAATGTGACAAAAAAAGCAGCATTTTTGGACTTTTTAAATTATTTACATTTACGCTATTCACTGTACAGGATCATTAACATTTTATTTAAATAGTTCGGACATTTACGCATGCGGCGATACCAAATATGTTTATAAGAAAAAAAAAACGCTCTTTGGGGGTAAAATGGGAAAAACTGACAATTTTTATTGGGGGAGGGGATTTTTCACATTTTTTTATTTAAATTTTTAAATTTTTCAACTTTTTTTTACACTTTTTATCTATAGCAATCATTTGATTGCTAATACTGTTCAGTGCTATGCATAGGACATAGCACCGATCAATATTATCGGTGATCTTCTGCTCTGGTCTGCTTGATCTCAGACCAGAGCAGAAGACCCCGGGAGACGGCCGGAGCAAGGTGAAGGGACCTCCGACCGCCATGCTGGATGATCGCATTGCCGCGACAGCGCTGCGGGCGATCCGATCATCCATTTAAAGTACCGCACTGCCGCAGATGCCGTGATCTGTATTGATCACGGCATCTGAGGGGTTAATGGTGGACATCCGCGCGATCGCGGATGTCGGCCATTACGGGCGGGTCCCTGGCTGCTGCTAGCAGCCGGGGACCTGCCGTTTATGACGCGAGCACCGTTCCGATGCTCGCGGTCATACGCAGGACGTAAATGTACGTCCTGGTGCGCGAAGTACCGCCAAACCAGGACGTCCATTTATGTCCGTGGTCGTTAAGGGGTTAAGGGTTGAATTTCGAAAAATCCTTTCTTATTCCTCGTCTACGTCTTCAAAACAACAACTGTGAAAAAAATTCAGCTTTCTAGGTCCAAGAGTTTAGGCTGGGCGGTGATGAGTAGAGATGAGCGAACTTACAGTAAATTCGATTCGTCAAGTACTTCTCGGCTCGGCAGTTGATGTCTTTTCCTGCATAAATTAGTTCAGCTTTCCGGTGCTCCGGTGGGCTGGAAAAGGTGGATACATTCCTAGGAAAGAGTCTCCTAGGACTGTATCCACCTTTTCCAGCCCACCGGAGCACCAGAAAGCTGAACTAATTTATGCAGGAAAAGTCATCAACTGCCGAGCCGAGAAGTTTGTGACGATTCGAATTTACTGTAAGTTCGCTCATCTCTAGTGATGAGTCAGTGAGTCAGGTCTTCTCTTTCTATATAGACTATGGTGATGAGACCCATCCATGAACCCGCTATTGGGCCCTATGGGCTGCACTGAAAAGTTGGCAACTCTACTTATACGAGTCCCATTCCAAGGCCTGAGATGATAGAGGAGATCTAGTAAAGAGGAGAAGAATGTAAACCCAATAGTTCAGTCCATAAGAAACAGAAAATATCGGCACTCACCAATTCCCACCAAAGCTCCTGTTTCGCACACTTGGCGTGCTTCGTCCGGCCATTCATGGCCGGACGAAGCACGCCAAGCGTGCGAAACAGGAGCTCGGTCGCCATTCACTATCCCCCCACTACCCTTCTCTTCTGTACCCTTTTTGTAAGTTTGCTTCAATAAAGAAGACTTGCAAGCTGAATTGGTGAGTGCCGATATTTTCTGTTTCTTATGGACAGATCAGTCAATAAGAAACAGAAAATATCGGCACTCACCAATTCTCACCAAAGCTCCTGTTTCGCACGCTTGGCGTGCTTCGTCCGGCCATTCATGGCCGGACGAAGCACGCCAAGCGTGCGAAACAGGAGCTCGGTCGCCATTCACTATCCCCCCACTACCCTTCTCTTCTGTACCCTTTTTGTAAGTATGCTTCAATAAAGAAGACTTGCAAGCTGAATTGGTGAGTGCCGATATTTTCTGTTTCTTATGGACAGATCAGTCAATAAGAAACAGAAAATATCGGCACTCACCAATTCTCACCAAAGCTCCTGTTTTGCACGCTTGGCGTGCTTCGTCCGGCCATTCATGGCCGGACGAAGCACGCCAAGCGTGCGAAACAGGAGCTCGGTCGCCATTCACTATCCCCCCACTACCCTTCTCTTCTGTACCCTTTTTGTAAGTATGCTTCAATAAAGAAGACTTGCAAGCTGAATTGGTGAGTGCCGATATTTTCTGTTTCTCATGGACAGATCAGTCCATAAGAAACAGAAAATATCGGCACTCACCAATTCAGCTTGCTTGTACATTGCTTGCCTTATCTGAGCACCACCTACAGCAACATAGCTACACTAGCATCCATCTGCCGTCTTATACCCCAGGACACCACCAGCAGTGCCGCACCACTTCTATTGTGAACCAATAGTGATAGTGTTGGCTCCAACCAATGCGATGTCTAAGATCTGCTGAACATTATTATTATAATTTATTTATATGGCGCCCTTGGTTCCAGGGAACTGTACATATGATAAAGGTAACAGTACATAAGACGAACATGGGACTGTTGAGCATTACACAGGGTAACATGGAGGGGGGAGAGGACCCTGACCGCAAAGGCTCACAATCTACAAGGAGAGGGGAGGGAAACAGTAGGGGAAGGGGGGCAGCTGGTCATCTGTGAGCAGGTAGTAAAGTAGTCATTAAAGGGGTACTCCACCCCAAGACATCTTATTCCTATCCAAAGGATAGGGTATAAGATGTCTGATTGCGGGGGTCCCACCGCTGGGGACCCCCGCGATCACGGCTGCGGCATCCCAGACATCTGGTGCACAGATCGAACTTCGATCCGTGCCAGATGACTGGCGATGCCGGACAGAGGCTCGAAATGTCATGGTTACGCCCCGCTCGTGATGTCATGGCCACGCCCCCTCAATTCAAGTCTATGGGAGGTGGCGTGACGGATGTCCACAGTGCTCTCTGCTGACACCTCTGTCCATGTCAGGTAATGTCCAGAACAGCATAGGTTTGCTTTGAGGATTTTCTCCTGCTCTGGACAGTTCCTGATATGGGCATCAGGTTTCAGCAGAGAGCACTGTGGACAAGACAAAAAAAGAAATTCAAAAAGAAAAGAATTTCCTCTGTAGCATACAGCTGCTAATAAGTACTGGAAGGATTAAGATTTTTTTTTTTTTTATAGAAGTCATTTACTCTCATTTAAGTCTGTTTAACTTTCTGGCATCAGTTGATTTAAAAAAAAAAATGTTTTCCACCTGAGTACCCCTTTAATGTCTAAATTTGGGGTTTTAAAATGTTGAGAGATACTAGAACTAAGGTTATATCATTGCTTAACATTTGCCATGCTGACCTTATAGAAAGCCGGGTGACAACCCCAATCAAAGATGGAATGGCCGCCATATTGGTTTTTAGTTGGGATTTCCCAGATACAGATCCTCCTAAAAGAAATTCAAAAAGAAAAGAATTTCCTCTGTAGCATACAGCTGCTAAAAAGTACTGAAAGGGTCAAGATTTTTTTTAATAGAAGTAATTTACAAATCTGTTTAACTTTCTGGCACCAGTTGATTTTAAATGTTTTCCACCGGAGTACCCCTTTAACTAAAGTTAAGGTTAGTAGGGTTAGGGTCTCAAACCTTATCCAAACCCTTGTCTGATCTCTAAATGGATGCTACCATTCTGAGTGATTAACTCAAACAAATCCCAAAAATTAAAAATTTGGAAAAATTTGATTTTTTTCCCAGAAATTCTGAGCTATTTGGATTGGTTTCAAATTAAATCATGATCCATAGTTACACGGATTTGTCAGAGATTTCTCCGGGTGTGATGCCCTTATGGGTGTTCAGCCTAGGGGGTCTATCTGGGGTGTGGTCATCGGACTCCCTACCTCCTTGACGCTGACTCCTCCTTTTCAGGAGCCACACCTAGATCTTAAAGGGGTTATCCAGGAAAAAACTTTATATATATATTATATATATATATATATATATCAACTGGCTCCAGAAAGTTGAACAGATTTGTAAATTACTTCTATTAAAAAATCTTAATCCTTTCAGTACTTATGAGCTTCTGAAGTTAAGGTTGTTCTTTTCTGTCTAAGTGCTCTCTGATGACACCTGTCTCGGGAACCGCCCAGTTTAGAAGCAAATCCCCATAGCAAACCTCTTCTAAACTGGGCGGTTCCCGAGACACGTGTCATCACAGAGCACTTAGACAGAAAAGAACAACCTTAACTTCAGAAGCTCATAAGTACTGAAAGGATTAAGATTTTTTAATAGAAGTAATTTAAAAATCTGTTTAACTTTCTGGAGCCAGTTGATATATAGAAAAAAGTTTTTTCCTGGATAACCCCTTTAAGCAGATGTGTGGAGGGCAGGTTACGCATAGTAGTGGATAGATTTTGGAGAGAACTTGCCACAGAGCACATTCTTGTTCACTTTGCTTTTTGAGTCTCATACTAACTTTTTTGAAGCATTTGGGTGGCACCTACCTGCACTCAGTTTACTAAGATTACATTTGCTGACCATGTCCACCAATGTAATGTGTTACATTATAGCCAGGTGATTGGTTGATCGGATAGGTGGGCTTCCTTCCTGGCATAAATCTTACATAGTCCTTTTTTACTTGGGTGACATCCACCTGCACTCAGGTTACTTAGATCACATTTGCTGACATGTCTACCAGTGCAGTTTTTTACATTAAAGCCAGGTGATTGGCTGATTGCATAGGTGGTCTTTCTGCCTGGGATTAATCTTACATAGTCTTTTATTACTTGGGTGACACCCACCTGCACTCAGGTTACTTAGATCACCCAACAACATGGGTTTACTTCAGGGAGATCATGTCAAACTTGATTTTTTTGACTGGGTGACTAAAATAATAGATGGCGGAGGGGCAATAGACATCGGATATCTAGATTTTAGTAAGGCTTTTCACACCGTCCCTTATAGAAGACTTATCAATAAACTACAGTCATTGAGCTTGGACTCCAATATTGTTGAATGGATTAGACAGTGGCTGAGTGACGGCTCAGTGATTGGCTGAGGGAATGGAGAATATTCAGATCAAGGTCTTGCTACCAGTGGGGACCTCAGGGATCTGTACTGGGACCAATTTTGTTTAATATCTTCATTAGTGATATTGCAGAAGGTCTCGTTGGTCTTTTTGCTGATGACACAAAGATATGTAACAGGGTTGATGTTCCTGGAGGGATCCGCCAAATGGAAAAGGATTTAGGAAAACTAGAAGAATGGTCAGAACTCTGGCAACTGAAACTTAATGTGGATAAGTGCAAGATAATGTACCTGGGGTGTAAAAACCCTCGGGCATAATATAGAACATGTGACACAGTCCTTACCTCAGTATCTGAGGAAAGGGATTTAGGAGAAATTATTTCAGAAGACTTAAAGGGGTTATCCAGGAAAAAACTTATTTTTATATATCAACTGGCCCCAGAAAGTTAATCAGATTTGTAAATTACTTCTATTAAAAAATCTTAATCCTTTCAGTACTTATGAGCTGCTGAAGTTGAGTTGTTCTTTTCTGTCCAAGTGCTCTCTGATGACACGTGTCTCGGGAACTGCCCAGTTTAGAAGCAAATCCCCATAGCAGACCTCTTCTACTCTGTGCAGTTCCCGAGACAAGCAGAGATGTCAGCAGAGAGCACTGTTGCCAGACAGAAAACAACTCAACTTCAGCAGCTGATAATTATTGAAAGGATTAAGATTTTTTTTAATAGAAGTAATTTACAACTTTCTGGAGCCAGTTGATATAAAAAAAAAGTAGGAAGACAATGTAATAGAGCAGCAGGAAACGCTAGCAGAATGCTTGGATGTATAGGGAGAGGTATAAGCAGTAGAAATAGGGAAGTGCTCATGGATGTATAGGGAGAGGTATAAGCAGTAGAAATAGGGAAGTGCTCATGGATGTATAGGGAGAGGTATAAGCAGTAGAAATAGAGAAGTGCTCATGGATGTATAGGGAGAGGTATAAGCAGTAGAAAGTGGGAAGTGCTCATGGATGTATAGGGAGAGGTATAAGCAGTAGAAATAGAGAAGAGCTCATGGATGTATAGGGAGAGGTATAAGCAGTAGAAATAGGGAAGTGCTCATGGATGTATAGGGAGAGGTATAAGCAGTAGAAATAGGGAAGTGCTCATGCTTGTATAGGGAGAGTTATAAGCTCAAGCCGCTGTACAGAACACTGATGAGACCTCACTTGGAGTATTGTGCGCAGTACTGGAGGCCGTATCTCCAGAAGGATATAGATACTCTAGAGAGAGTTCAGAGAAAATACTAAACTAGTACATGGATTGCAGGATAAAACTTACCAGGAAAGGTTAAAGGACCTTAACATGTATAGAAGAAAGAAGAGACAGAGGGGACATGATAGAGACTTTTATATACATAAAGGCAATCAACACAGTAAAGGAGGAGAAGATATATAAGAGAAGAAAAACTACCACAAGAGGACATAGTTATATATTAGAGGGGGAAGGTTTCTGCAGTAATATCAGGAAGTATTACTTTACTGAGAGAGTAGTGGATGCATAGAATAGCCTTCCTGCAGAAGTGGTCGCTGCAAATACAGTCAAGGAGTTTAAACATCTATGGTATAAGCAAAAGGCTATCCTTCATATAAGATAGGGATAGGTATAAGGCTATGCTTCATATAAGATAGAGATAGGTATAAGGCTATCCTTCATATAAGATAGGGATAGGTATAAGGCTATCCTTCATATAAGATAGGGATAGGTATAAGGCAATCCTTCATATAAGATAGGGATAGACATAAGGTTATCCTTCATATAAGATAGAGATAGGTATAAGGCTATGCTTCATATAAGATAGGGATAGGTATAAGGCTATGCTTCATATAAGATAGGGATAGACATAAGGTTATCCTTCATATAAGATAGGGATAGGTATAAGGCAATCCTTCATATAAGATAGAGATAGGTATAACACTATCCTTCATATAAGATAGGGATAGGTATAAGGCTATCCTTCATAAAAGATAGGACCAGGGACTATTGATAGGATTCAGATTATTAGGCAGACTAGATGGGCCAAATGGTTCTTATCTGCCGACACATTCTATGTTTCTATGTAGGTTACTAGGATTACATTTGCTGACATTTCTACCAGTGCAGTGTGTTACATTACAGCCAGGTGATTGGCTGATTGCATAGGTGGGCTTCCTTCCTGGGATAAATCTTACATAGTCCTTTAAAGGGGTACTCCACCCCTAGACATCTTATCCCCTATCCAAAGGATAGGGGAGAAGATGTCTGATCGCAGGGGTCCCGCCGCTGGGGACCCCCGCAATATAGTATGCGGCACTCACCTGTTTCTGCTCCGGAAGCCACATGCTATATTGCGGGGGTCCCCAGTGGCAGGACCCCCGTGATCAGACATCTTATCTCCTATCCTTTAGATAGGGGATGAGATGTCTAGGGGTGGAGTACCCCTTTAATACTTGGGTACTTAGGTTACTTAGATCACATTTGCTGACCATGTCTACCAGTGCAATGTGTTAGGTTACTGCCAGGTGATTGGCTGATTGGATAGGCGGGCTTTCTTCCTGGGATAAATCTTACATAGTCCTTTATTACTTGGGTGACACCCACCTGCTCTCAGGTTACTTAGATCACATTTGCTGACCATGTCTACCAGTGCAGTGTGTTACATTACAGCCAGGTGATTGTCTGATTGGATAGGTGGGCTTCCTTCCTGGGATAAATCTTACATAGTCCTTTATTACTTGGGTGACACCCACCTGCACTCAGGTTACTTAGATCACATTTGCTGACCATGTCTACCAGTGCAGTGTGTTACATTACAGCCAGGTGATTGGCTGATTGGATAGGTGGGCTTCCTTCCTGGGATAAATCTTACATAGTCCTTTATTACTTGGGTGACACCCACCTGCTCTCAGGTTACTTAGATCACATTTGCTGACCATGTCTACCAGTGCAGTGTGTTACATTGCAGCCAGGTGATTGTCTGATTGGATAGGTGGGCTTCCTTCCTGGGATAAATCTTACATAGTCCTTTATTACTTGGGTGACACCCACCTGCACTCAGGTTACTTAGATCACATTTGCTGACCATGTCTACCAGTGCAGTGTGTTACATTACAGCCAGGTGATTGGCTGATTGGATAGGTGGGCTTCCTTCCTGGGATAAATCTTACATAGTCCTTTATTACTTGGGTGACACCCACCTGCTCTCAGGTTACTTAGATCACATTTGCTGACCATGTCTACCAGTGCAGTGTGTTACATTACAGCCAGGTGATTGTCTGATTGGATAGGTGGGCTTCCTTCCTGGGATAAATCTTACATAGTCCTTTATTACTTGGGTGACACCCACCTGCTCTCAGGTTACTTAGATCACATTTGCTGATCATGTCTACCAGTGCAGTGTGTTACATTACGGCCAGGTGATTGGCTGATTGCATTGGTGGGCTTCCTTCCTGGGATAAATCTTACATAGTCCTTTATTACTTGGGTGACACCCACCTGCACTCAGGTTACTTAGATCACATTTGCTGACCATGTCTACCAGTGCAGTGTGTTACATTACTACCAGGTGATTGGCTGATTGCATAGGTGGGCTTTCTTTCTGGGATAAATCTTACATAGTCCTTTATTACCGTCTAGTATGAGAATTTCTAATAATTCTGGAATCTTTCAGAATTTCACAATTGTAACATAATTTCATGTAAGACTTTGGCTTTGTGTCTGCACTGACATCGTAATTCTCTAATCATAGTATGGGATTACATCCTGACACTAAATATAACCATATGCTTCCTATTAATACCGCAATTTTCCAGGGGCCGATGCTGGTTATTACTCCCAGGGGCTATCATATGAGGCCAGAACATGTGAGAGACGGTATCAGAACAGCTGATGTGGCAGCCTAGCCTCCACGTGGCTTCGCCTGCTGCTGCAAATGGGGGCCATCATGCTTTGTGGCACTGCTGTAAATCAGTGTTTCCCAACCAAGGGGCCTCCAACTGTTGCAAAACTACAACTCCCAGCATGCCCGGACAGCCGAAGGCTGTCCGGGTATGCTGGGAGTTGTAGTTTTGCAACAGCTGGAGGCACCCTGGTTGGGAAACAGTGCTGTAAGTTATAACTAATGCACCATAGGACTGTAGGATCTATATGGGATCACAAGAATTGGATGTATTAAATGTATAGGAAACCTTCAGATAGGACTTTTTAGTAGGATCTGTATCTGGGAAATCCAACTAAAAACCAATATGGCGACCATTCCATCTTTGATTGGGGTTGTCATCCAGCTTTCTATATTGTCAGCATGGCAAATATTAAAGGGCTATTCCAGGGTAAAAACTTTTTTTTATATATATATATCAACTGGCTCCAGAAAGTTAAACAGATTTGTAAATTACTTCTATTAAAAAATCTTAAACCTTTCAGTACTTATGAGCTTCTGAAGTTAAGGTTGTTCTTTTCTGTCTCAGTGCTCTCTGATTACACCTGTCTCGGGAACCGCCCAGTTTAGAAGCAAATCTTCATAGAAAACCTCTTATAAACTGGGTGTTTCCCGAGACACGTGTCTTCAGAGAGCACTGAGACAGAAAAGAACAACCTTAACTTCAGAAGCTCATAAGTACTGAAAGGATTAAGATTTTTTTAATAGAAGTCATTTACAAATCTGTTTAACTTTCTGGAGCCAGTTGATATATATATAAAAAAAAGTTTTTTCCTGGAATACCCCTTTAAGCAATGATGCAACCTTAGTTTCAGTATCACTCAACATTTTAAAACCCCAATCACTGGCTGGGGCAAGACACTGCTGTGGGCAGTGACTGAGCAAAAACGGGGCACTCTGATATGCGAGGTGGTGAGGAGTTAAATTTAGAGGGGTGCTCCTGTGGAAAACTTTTTTTTCTTTTTTTAATCAATTGGTGCCAGAAAAGTTTAAACAGATTTGTAAATTACTTTGGTCCTCCATTAGGCATATTTAAAAATCTTAATCCTTCCAGTACTTATCAGCTGCTGTATACTACAGAGGAAGCTAGTTTCTTTTTTAATGTCTTTTCTGTCTGACCACAGTGCTCTCTGCTGACACCTCTGTCCATTTTAGGAACTGTCCCGAGCAGGCGAGGTTTGCTGTGCGGATTTGCTCCTGCTTTGGACAGTTCCTGACATGGACAGAGGTGTCAGCAGAGAGCACTGTGGTCAGACTGAAAAGAAATTCAAAAAGAAAAGAACTTCCTTTGGAACATACAGCAGCTGATAAGTACTGGAAGGATTAGGATTTTTAAATAGAAGTAATTTACAAATCTGTTTAACTTTCTGGCACCAGTTGATTTAAAAAAAAAAAAAATCTGATGGAGTACCCCTTTAAGCACCACAAACATGGGAGTGCCCCCAAAAATAGTATAAAATTACATCTTTTCGTGGGGTTTTGCATAAGCCCACCACTTTTGTGACTATTGGCAAACATGGATCACTACAGATCAAGTACCACTAAAATGATAACTGGGCGACTACTCCGTGTCTTCTGATAAAACTATGGACATGATAGATGGTGGTCCTCCATTAGGCATATGGACATTATAGATGGTGGTCCTCCATTAGGCATATGGACATTATAGATGGTGGTCCTCCACTGGACATATGGACATTATAGATGGTGGTCCTCCATTAGGCATATGGACATCATAGATGGTGGTCCTCCATTAGGCATATGGACATTATAGATGGTGGTCCTCCATTAGGCATATGGGCATTATAGATGGTGGTCCTCCACTGGACATATGGACATTATAGATGGTGGTCCTCCATTAGGCATATGGACATTATAGATGGTGGTCCTCCACTGGACATATGGACATTATAGATGGTGGTCCTCCATTAGGCATATGGACATTATAGATGGTGGTCCTCCATTAGGCATATGGACATTATAGATGGTGGTCCTCCATTAGGCATATGGACATTATAGATGGTGGTCCTCCATTAGGCATATGGACATTATAGATGGTGGTCCTCCACTGGACATATGGACATTATAGATGGTGGTCCTCCATTAGGCATATGGACATCATAGATGGTGGTCCTCCATTAGGCATATGGACATTATAGATGGTGGTCCTCCATTAGGCATATGGGCATTATAGATGGTGGTCCTCCACTGGACATATGGACATTATAGATGGTGGTCCTCCATTAGGCATATGGACATTATAGATGGTGGTCCTCCACTGGACATATGGACATTATAGATGGTGGTCCTCCATTAGGCATATGGACATTATAGATGGTGGTCCTCCATTAGGCATATGGACATTATAGATGGTGGTCCTCCATTAGGCATATGGACATTATAGATGGTGGTCCTCCATTAGGCATATGGACATTATAGATGGTGGTCCTCCACTGGACATATGGACATTATAGATGGTGGTCCTCCATTAGGCATATGGACATTATAGATGGTGGTCCTCCATTAGGCATATGAACATGATAGATGGTGGTCCTCCATTAGACATATGAACATTATAAATGGTGGTCCTCCATTAGGCATAAGTACATTATAGATGGTGGTCCTCCATTAGGCATATGAACATTATAAATGGTGGTCCTCCATTAGGCATGAGTACATTATAGATGGTGGTCCTCCATTAGGCATATGGACATTATAGATGGTGGTCCTCCATTAGGCATATGGACATGATAGATGGTGGTCCTCCATTAGGCATATGGACATTATAGATGGTGGTCCTCCATTAGGCATATGGACATTATAGATGGTGGTCCTCCATTAGGCATATGGACATTATAGATGGTGGTCCTCCACTGGACATATGGACATTATAGATGGTGGTCCTCCATTAGGCATATGGACATGATAGATGGAGATCCTCCATTAGGCATATGGACATTATAGATGGTGGTCCTCCATTAGGCATATAAACATTATAAATGGTGGTCCTCCATTAGGCATATGGACATTATAGATGGTGGTCCTCCACTGGACACATGGACATTATAGATGGTGATCCTCCATTAGGCATATGGACATTATAGATGGTGGTCCTCCATTAGGCATATGAACATTATAAATGGTGGTCCTCCATTAGGCATATGGACATTATAAATGGTGGTCCTCCATTAGGCATATGGACATTATAGATGGTGGTCCTCCATTAGGCATATGGACATTATAGATGGTGGTCTTCCACTGGACATATGGACATTATAGATGGTGGTCCTCTATTAGGCATATGGACATGATAGATGGTGGTCCTCCACTGGACATATGGACATTATAGATGGTGGTCCTCCACTGGACATATGGACATTATAGATGGTGGTCCTCTATTAGGCATATTGACATTATAGATGGTGGTCCTCCATTAGGCATATGGACATGATAGATGGTGATCCTCCATTAGGCATATGGACATTATAGATGGTTGTCCTCCATTAGGCATATGGACATGATAGATGGTGGTCCTCCATTAGGCATATGAACATTATAAATAGTGGTCCTCCATTAGGCATATGGGCATTATAGATGGTGGTCCTCCATTAGGCATATGTACATTATAGATGGTGGTCCTCCACTGGACATATGGACATTATAGATGGTGGTCCTCCATTAGGCATATGGACATTATAGATGGTGGTCCTCCACTGGACATATGGACATTATAGATGGTGGTCCTCTATTGGACATATGGACATTATAGATGGTGGTCCTCCACTGGACATATGGACATTATAGATGGTGATCCTCCACTAGACATATGGAGAAGTATGTTTTCCCTGAAGAAGATTCAGTATGGTTGACTGCAACTTCCTCTCTTCATATCAGGGCTTTCTAGAGCTAGACCCATGAACCTAGGAATCAGCTTCAGTGTAAATTAGGGTTATTTTGATAAGAGAGCCTCATAACCAAAACTAATGCACAGGATGGGTGATAAGTGCCTGATCAATGTGGGGGTCTAATCACTGAGACCCCCCCACCAAGCTGGAGAAAAAGGGTACTATGCCCCCTGTGGGAATGGAGTGGCAGTTGAGCATACACACTGCCGCTCCATTGAAAGTCTATGGAATTACTCAGCTGTCTCTGACAGTCCTATAGAGTTTTGGAGTTTTAACGCTCATGCTCTACATTCACTCCATTCACACGGGGGAAAATTAAATCCTGTTTTAATAATTGGCGAGGTCCCAATGCTTGGACACTCGTGGAAAGGTAATATATATGATTATAGGAAACCCCATTAAGGGCCTCCATAGAGTTCATGTTGTCGTTAAAAATGATATTCACTGTGTACCATATTGTGATTACGTTTCTGTCTAGACTGGGGCCCACATCGAATCTTCCTATAAATGTCAAACTTTGGGAACAATTTAGCAAGACCAATAACCTTATGGTTTGTTCTTAGAGTATTGGAGAAAGCCCACTAAAATATAAGGACAGTCTACACACTCAACATAGACTATAGAGGGGTTGACCCTGTTGGGATTTGAACCTGCAAACCGAGCTGTTTGGGTCCAGAGTTCGAATCCCCATTAATATGGAGAACCAGCCAGCAAAAAATGTTTTGTTATTACGAGTTAGTAGTGTTCCTCCTGTGCCTGTGGTGGGGTTCGTTAGTGATCTCCTCCCGGGGAGGGACCCCGCTGTCACACTGATTGTGCCATTAGCCTTCATTTAGGCTTTTATGCTAAATGTTTACAAGCTTCTCGTGGTTTGTGGTAGTCGGGGGCTCTGTGAATGCTCCGCAGACAGGACCAGGATGTGAAGACATGTGTTTCTGTTTGCCGGTGATTATTGCTTTGGCGGCCCAGGACTCTGTGACTCACGTTCCCATTAGAGTCAGCGTCAGGATCTGCCCATTTCCAAGTGTTTGGCTGCCCCTATAATACAAGTTCTTGTGGTCTCGGGCTGGGAATAAAGACATCTTTCTTCTGAGAACAGTAAAGTCCTCGGATCGCGTGACAGTACCGCTACAATTATCACTAACAATAGGGGGGGGGGGGATCTGATAACAAATACAAAGGGGGGGACATGATGACAAATACAAAGGGGGGGACATGATGACAAATACAAAGGGGGGGGGGACGTGATGAAAAATACAAAGGGGGGACCTGATAACAAATACAAAGGGGGGGACATGATGACAAATACAAAGGGGGGGGGGCCTGATAACAAATATAAAGGGGGGGGACATAATGACAAATACAAAGGGGGGGGACATGATGACAAACACAAAGGGGGGACATGATGACAAATACAAAGGGGGGGACATGATGACAAACACAAAGGGGGGACATGATGACAAATACAAAGGGGGGACATGATGACAAATACAAAGGGGGGGACATGATGAGAAACAAAGGGGGGGACATGATGACAAATAAAGGGGGGACATGATGACAAATACAAAGGGGGGGACATGATGACAAATACAAAGGAGACAGGGGTCTTGAGGCACTACTATTGGGGTATTGTGGATAATACTGCTGTTATGGCATTGTGGTTGACACTGTTGTTGGGGCATTGTGGATAGCACTGCTGTTGGGGCATTGTGGATGGCACTGTTGTTGGGGCATTGTGGATGGCACTGCTGTTGGGGGATTGTGGATGGCACTGCTGTTGGGGCGTTGTGGATGGCACTGCTGTTGGGGCATTGTGGATAGCACTGCTGTTGGGGCATTGTGGATGACACTGCTGTTGGGGCATTGTGGATGACACTGCTGTTGGGGCATTGTGGATGGCACTGCTGTTGGGGCATTGTGGATGGCACTGCTGTTGGGGCATTGTGGATGGCACTGCTGTTGGGGCATTTTGGATGGCACTGCTGTTGGGGGATTGTGGATGGCACTGCTGTTGGGGCATTGTGGATGACACTGCTGTTGGGGCATTGTGGATGGCACTGCTGTTGGGGCATTGTGGATAGCACTGCTGTTGGGGCATTGTGGGTGGCACTGCTGTTGGGGCATTGTGGGTGGCACTGCTGTTGGGGCATTGTGGATGGCACTGCTGTTGGGGCATTGTGGATGGCACTGCTGTTGGTGCATTGTGGATGGCACTGCTGTTGGTGCATTGTGGATGGCACTGCTGTTGGGGCATTGTGGATGGCACTGCTGTTGGGGCATTGTGGATGGCACTGCTGTTGGGGCATTGTGGATGGCACTGCTGTTGGGGCATTGTGGATGGCACTGCTGTTGGGGCATTGGGGATGGCACTGCTGTTGGGGCATTGTGGATGGCACTGCTGTTGGGGCATTGTGGATGGCACTGCTGTTGGGGCATTGTGGATGGCACTGCTGTTAGGGCATTGTGGATGGCACTGCTGTTGGGGCATTGTGGATGGCACTGCTGTTGGGGCATTGTGGATGACACTGCTGTTGGGGCATTGTGGATGGCACTGCTGTTGGGGCATTGTGGATGGCACTGCTGTTGGGGCATTGGGGATGGCACTGCTGTTGGGGCATTGGGGATGACACTGTTGTTGGGGCATTGTGGATGACACTGCTGTTGGGGCATTGTGGATGGCACTGCTGTTGGGGCATTGTGGATGGCACTGCTGTTGGGGCATTGTGGATGGCACTGTTGTTGGGGCATTGGGTATGGCACTGCTGTTGGGGCATTGTGGATGGCACTGCTGTTGGGGCATTGTGGATGGCACTGCTGTTGGGGCATTGTGGAGGGCACTGCTGTTGGGGCATTGGGTATGGCACTGCTGTTGGGGCATTGTGGATGGCACTGCTGTTGGGGCATTGTGGATGGCACTGCTGTTGGGGCATTGGGAATAGCACTGCTGTTGGGGCATTGTGGATAGCACTGCTGTTGGGGCATTGTGGATGGCACTGCTGTTGGGGCATTGTGGATGGCACTGCTGTTGGGACATTGTGGATGGCACTGCTATTGGGGCATTGTGGATGGCACTGCTGTTGGGGCATTGTGGATGGCACTGCTGTTGGGGCATTGTGGATGGCACTGCTGTTGGGGCATTGGGGATAGCACTGTTGTTGGGGCATTGTGGATGACACTGCTGTTGGGGCATTGTGGATGGCACTGCTGTTGGGGCATTGTGGATGGCACTGCTGTTGGGGCATTGGGTATGGCACTGCTGTTGGGGCATTGGGTATGGCACTGCTGTTGGGGCATTGTGGATGGCACTGCTGTTGGGGCATTGTGGATGGCACTGCTGTTGGGGCATTGTGGATGGCACTGCTGTTGGGGCATTGTGGATGGCACTGCTGTTGGGGCATTGTGGATGGCACTGCTGTTGGGGCATTGTGGATGGCACTGCTGTTGGGGCATTGTGGATGGCACTGCTGTTGGGGCATTGTGGATGGCACTGCTGTTGGGACATTGTGGATGGCACTGCTGTTGGGACATTGTGGATGGCACTGCTGTTGGGGCATTGTGGATGGCACTGCTGTTGGGGCATTGTGGATGGCACTGCTGTTGGGGCATTGTGGATGGCACTGCTATTGGGGCATTGTGGATGGCACTGCTATTGGGGCATTGTGGATGGCACTGCTGTTGGGGCATTGTGGATGGCACTGCTGTTGGGGCATTGTGGATGACACTGCTGTTGGGGCATCTTTTGATGGTAAATGTCCATGTCACTGCTATGGGAACACTAAATAATCATCTGTGAAAATATTCTGGGTTTATCGGGACGTTATCGACCCTCTCCCCAGCGCTCTCCTATACCGCGCCGATCCGTATAATGATAAGTTCACACACAGAATATCACTGAGCGCCCGTAGTCATGACAACGTTGCTCCGCTCACAAATATGCAAATCGCCCGTTTTGTGAAGTTTCTCGACCTGGCGGAATCGATCTGACGCTTTAATCGCAGGAAATATTAATTCATCTCCCGACAGGAAATATTTCCGCATCTTCACGTAATTGTCGTCTTAATTAATGACGAATCTAATCTGATTAAACTCTTCTTACCGTAAGATCCCATCTATATGAGAACATTAGGTTAGTGCCTCACCCTGACGTAGACAACAGGGACTAATACACCCAGCATAACCTGCATCATCTCACACTGGTATCTTGTCCCATCATTATATGTCACTCTGTGTTATAAGACGGTATTATTTATATGACTGGTTCTAACATAAGGGCACTGTATGGCAGTATACAGGTATTATTATACAGACATGGATACGGCACTTCTAGTATGTGTGCTCTATGAGTTATATTGTAATATGGGTATGTACGGTGGGGGCACTATTATATTAGCACAGGCACTTACTTGTATGGTAGTATTATGTTGACCCAGTGGGTGTTACTGTTATATTGTCAATATTTGGCTGGTTTTATCTTATGAGCAATGTATGAAGAAAATATTTAAACACTGTATGGAAGTATTATTTTTGTACTGAATAGAGGTATTATTTGAGCACTGTTTGGAAGTATTATTTTGGTACTAAATAGATGTATTATTTGAGCGCTGTATTGCAGTATTATTTGAGCACTGTATGAAAGTATTATTTTGGTACTAAATAGAGGTATTATTTGAGCACTGTTTGGAAGTATTACTTTGGTATTAAATAGAGGTATTATTTGAGCACTGTATGAAAGTATAATTTTGGCACTAAATAGAGGTATTATTTGAGCACTGTATGAAAGTATAATTTTGGCACTAAATAGAGGTATTATTTGAGCACTGTATGGAAGTATTATTTGAACACTGTATGGAAGTATTATTTGATCACTGTATGGAAGTATTATTTGAACACTGTATGGAAGTATTATTTGAACACTGTATGGAAGTATTATTTGAGCACTGTATGGAAGTATTATTTGATCACTGTATGGAAGTATTATTTGATCACTGTATGGAAGTATTATTTGAACACTGTATGGAAGTATTATTTGAGCACTGTATGGAAGTATTATTTGATCACTGTATGGAAGTATTATTTGAACACTGTATGGAAGTATTATTTGATCACTGTATGGAAGTATTATTTGATCACTGTATGGAAGTATTATTTTGGCTCTAAATAGAGGTATTATTTGACCACTGTATAAAAGTATTATTTTGGCACTAAATCTATTGAGGTATTATTTGAGCACTGTATTGCAGTATTATTTGAGCACTATATAGCAGTTTTATTTGAACATTATATGGCAGTATTTATGAGCACTGTATGGCAGAATTACATAGTTGCATAGGGGGACATTTATCATTGTGTTTCAAGCTATTTTTGTGTGTATATTCGTTGCACATTTGGGGCAGAGCTGCACCTCAGGCTGTTTTTTGCATCTTTTGGGTTTCCTTTTTTTTTTGTTAAAGTGCTCTCAGACCAGCTGTTAAAATGGTACTCCGCCCCTAGACATCTTAACCCCTATCAAAAAGATAGGGTATAGGATGTCTGATCGCGGGAGTCCCACTGCTGAGGACCCCGCGATCACCCTGCTGCACCCGGTGCTCGTTTAGAGCATCGGGTGCAGCGCCGGAGGCTTATGACATCACAGCCACACCCCACTCGTGACATCATGACTACGCCCCCGCAATGCAAGTCTATGGGAGGGGACGTGACGGCCACCATGCCCCCTCCCATAGACTTGCATTGAGGGTGTGTGGCCATGATGTCACAAGCCTCCGCCCGCTTCGGCAGTCAGTTCGCTCTGTGCACCGGATGTCTGGGGTTCCGCAGCTGAGATCGCGAGGTCCCCAGCGGCAGGATAGGGGATAAGATGTCTAGGTGCGGTGTACCCCTTTAAGGTTACCCTTATGCAATGGTTATGAATTTATTAACTGCAAAAAGTTGCAAGAATACTCCAGCCTAGACTCAGCTTAGCTTTTTTTTTAGTGTATGTGAAGAGTAAAATGTAAGAAAATGTCTTCCTCCACAAAATTCCCAAAAACCCTGCAACCATTTAATACATTTAGTGCTCGTATACATTACCAACACTCAAGGTGGAAAAAAGATTTCACTTACACCCACAATGAGAAATGCCCCCAATAGTTCTTAAGGTTGAAAAAAGACCAGAGTCCATCAAGGTCAACCTATAACCTTATTTTGTCCCTCCTGTGTTGATCCAGAAGAAGGCAAAAAAATGAGGCTGATGCCAATTGCTTCATACTAGGGAAAAAATTCCCTCCCGACTCCCGATGGCAGTATTATTTGAGCACTGTAAGGCAGTATTATTTGAGCACTGTAAGGCAGTATTATTTGAGCACTGTAAGGCAGTATTATTTGAGAATTGCATTGCAGTATTATTTGAGCACTGTAAGGCAGTATTATTTGAGAATTGCATTGCAGTATTATTTGAGCACTGTAAGGCAGTATTATTTGAGCACTGTATTGCAGTATTATTTGAGCACTGTAAGGCAGTATTATTTGAACACTGTATTGCAGTATTATTTGAGCGCTGTAAGGCAGTATTATTTGAGCACTGTAAGGCAGTATTATTTGAGCACTGTATTGCAGTATTATTTGAGCACTGTAAGGGAGTATTATTTAAGCATTGCATGGCAGTATTATTTGAGCACTGTAAGGCAGTATTATTTGAGCGTTGCATTGCAGTATTATTTAAGCACTGTAAGGCCGTATTATTTAAGCACTGTAAGGCAGTATTATTTAAGCACTGTAAGGCAGTATTATTTGAGAATTGCATTGCAGTATTATTTGAGCACTGTAAGGCAGTATTATTTGAGCACTGTATTGCAGTATTATTTGAGCACTGTAAGGCAGTATTATTTGAGCACTGTATTGCAGTATTATTTGAGCACTGTAAGGCAGTATTATTTGAGCACTGTATTGCAGTATTATTTGAGCACTGTAAGGCAGTATTATTTGAGCACTGTAAGGCAGTATTATTTGAGCACTGTATTGCAGTATTATTTGAGCACTGTATTGCAGTATTATTTGAGCACTGTAAGGGAGTATTATTTAAGCATTGCATGGCAGTATTATTTGAGCACTGTAAGGCAGTATTATTTGAGCACTGTAAGGCAGTATTATTTGAGCGTTGCATTGCAGTATTATTTAAGCACTGTAAGGCCGTATTATTTAAGCACTGTAAGGCCGTATTATTTAAGCACTGTAAGGCAGTATTATTTAAGCACTGTAAGGCAGTATTATTTAAGCACTGTAAGGCAGTATTATTTGAGAATTGCATTGCAGTATTATTTGAGCACTGTAAGGCAGTATTATTTGAGCACTGTATTGCAGTATTATTTGAGCACTGTAAGGCAGTATTATTTGAGCACTGTAAGGCAGTATTATTTGAGCACTGTATTGCAGTATTATTTGAGCACTGTAAGGCAGTATTATTTGAGCGTTGCATTGCAGTATTATTTAAGCACTGTAAGGCCGAATTATTTAAGCACTGTAAGGCAGTATTATTTAAGCACTGTAAGGCAGTATTATTTGAGCACTGTAAGGCAGTATTATTTGAGCACTGTAAGGCAGTATTATTTAAGCATTGCATGGCAGTATTATTTGAGCACTGTATTGTGGTATTATTTAAGCATTGCATGGCAGTATTATTTGAGCACTGTATTGCAGTATTACTTGACCATTGTATGGCAGTATTTAGAGATGAGCGAAGTTACAGTGATTCGATTCGTCACAAACTTCTCAGCTCGGCGGTTGGTTGCTTTATCCTGCATAAATTAGTTCAGCTTTCAGGTGCTCCGGTGGGCTGTAGACTTTCCTAGGACTGTATCCACCTTTTCCAGCCACCGGAGCACCTGAAAGCTGAATTAATTTATGCAGGATAAAGCAAGCAACCGCCGAGCTGAGAAGTTCGTGACGAATCGAATCACTATAACTTCGCTCATCTCTAGCAGTATTGTTTGGTAAGTTACTGTTTTGTTGCTTATAATTGGACAAAACAACCTAAAACTTATGACATTTGTGCGCGTCATCTTAAGAGCACCATAGGGCAGAACCTCCACGTGACGTCTGTCCTGAGGGATTGTGTAAAATGTCATCGTTTTTCTGTGCCGCCTCCTGGCGCGTACATTCATTCTATAGTTGTTGCACACGTCAGTCAGTGTACGTAACCGGCTCGCGTAAATTATAGGGAGGTTTACTGGGAGCATAATAGAATTACAGGGATGGGATTGAGTCTCTTCCCAGAACAAGTCCATTATGTTTATAACATCCATAACTATGTCCATCAGTATATGGAGAAGGTACAAAGACCCCACTAACAATGGGAGAGGGGACGGATGGGAGAGGGGACGGATGGGACGGATGGGAGAGGGGACGGATGGGAGAGGGGACGGATGGGAGAGGGGACGGATGGGAGAGGGGACGGATGGGAGAGGGGACGGATGGGAGAGGGGACGGATGGGAGAGGGGACGGATGGGAGAGGGGACGGATGAGAGAGGGGACGGATGAGAGAGGGGACGGATGAGAGAGGGGACGGATGAGAGGGGACGCATGGGAGAGGGGACGCATGGGAGAGGGGACGGATGGGACGGATGGGAGAGGGGACGGATGGGAGAGGGGACGCATGGGAGAGGGGACGCATGGGAGAGGGGACGCATGGGAGAGGGGACGCATGGGAGAGGGGACGCATGGGAGAGGGGACGCATGGGAGAGGGAACGGATGGGAGAGGGGACAGATGGGAGAGGGGACGGATGGGAAACGAGAAGGATGGGAGAGAGGACGGATGGGAGAGGGGACAGATGGGAGAGGGGACGGATGGGAAACGAGAAGGATGGGAGAGAGGACGGATGGGAGAGTGGACAGATGGGAGAGGGGACGGATGGGAGAGGGGACGGATGGGAGAGAGGACGGATGGGAGAGAGGACGGATGGGAGAGAGGACGGATGGGAGAGGGGACGGATGGGAGAGGGGACGGATGGGAGAGGGGACGGATGGGAGAGGGGACGGATGGGAAAAGGGATGGATGGGAGAGGGGACGCATGGGAGAGGGGACGCATGGGAGAGGGGACGGATGGGAAACGAGAAGGATGGGAGAGAGGACGGATGGGAAACGAGAAGGATGGGAGAGGGGACAGATGGGAGAGAGGACGGATGGGAAAAGGGACGGATGGGAGAGGTGACGGACGGGAGAGGGGACGGACGGGAGAGGGGACGGATGGGAGAGGGGACGGATGGGAGAGGGGACGGATGGGAGAGGGGACGGATAAGAAAGGGGACGGATGGGAGAGGGGACAGATGGGAGAGGGGAAAGATGGGAGAGAGGACGGATGGGAGAGGGGACGGATGGGAGAGGGGACGGATGGGAGAGGGGACGGATGGGAGAAGGGACGGATGGGAGAGGGGACGGATGGGAGAGGGGACGGATGGGAGAGGGAATGGAAGGGAGAGGGAATGGAAGGGAGAGGGGACGGATGGCATCTACCATTATTGTAACTAATAAAGGGGTACTCCTATGTAACAAAACATAAAAATGTATACCAAAAGTATAAAGAATTCCTCAATTTTCTGCCAAGTTCTAAAACCACCAAAAATCCATTGGTTTTATTAATATGTAATTCTGCCCCTCTAACATGGCGTCTCACTAGTTGCTTGGGCAGATGCTCAGTACTACAATTCCCAGGAGGCATTCCTTCCCTTCAGCTCCTCATCACAACCCCCATCCTACTCACTCCTCTCCAACAGAACTCTTGCCAGATTTCCATCCAGAATGACTGCAGAATTATTCAGTACAGAGCAGAACAGTCTGCAGCAACAGCTGTATTCATTTCCTGACTGCTCCTCTTCCTGTGGCATTGCTCAGCAGAATGCAGCATTCTGTACATCTCACCTTATCCTTCTGTAAATGTCCCAATAAAGACATATATGTACATTTGTATATGACAGGGAGATAATAATGTAGCATGCAGGGGCTGGACAGAGGTGATGACATCACTTAGGGGGCGGGCTACGGCTGAGACAAGAGCCAGTCATGCCTCCTGAGACAGCAGAGGATGATGCGTCATCTCAAGAGGGAAAAAGGAGCTGGGAAGCTGCTGAGACAACACCACAGTGACAATGAGAGGAATATACAACTTCCTGTCCGGAGAGAGAAAGAGGTACCGGGGAGCTTCTGAGGCAACACCACACTGAGAATGAGAAGGTATTATAGTAGTTATATTCTTGTATATAGGAGCAGTATTATAGTAGTTATATTCTTGTATATAGGAGCAGTATTATAGTAGTTATATTCTTGTATATAGGAGGCAGTATTATAGTAGTTATATTCTTGTATATAAGAGGCAGCATTATAGTAGTTATATTCTTGTATATAGGAGCAGTATTATAGTAGTTATATTCTTGTATATAGGAGCAGTATTATAGTAGATATATTCTTGTATATAGGAGCAGTATTATAGTAGTTATATTCTTGTATATAGGAGCAGTATTATAGTAGTTATATTCTTGTATATAGGAGCAGTATTATAGTAGATATATTCTTGTATATAGGAGGAAGTATTATAGTAGTTATATTCTTGTATATAGGATGCATTATTATAGTAGTTATATTCTTGTATATAGGAGGCAGTATTATAGTTGTTATATTCTTGTATATTGGAGGCAGTATTATAGTAGTTATATTCTTGTATATAGGAGGAAGTATTATAGTAGTTATAATCTTGTATATAGGAGGCAGTATTATAGTAGATATATTCCTGTATATAGGAGCAGTATTATAGTAGTTATGTTCCTGTATAAAGGAGCAGTATTATAGCAGTTATATTCTTGTATATAGGAGCAGTATTATAGTAGTTATATTCTTGTATATAGGAGCAGTATTATAGTAGTTATATTCTTGTATACAGGAGCAGTATTATAGTAGTTATATTCTTGTATATAAGGGCAGTATTATAGTAGTTATATTCTTGTATTTAGGAGGCAGTATTATAGTAGTTATATTCTTGTATTTAGGAGGCAGTATTATAGTAGTTATATTCTTGTATTTAGGAGGCAGTATTATATGAGTATTTAGCTAAATCTGTTCATCACAATTTCTATACTATACCACTGAAGATTATTTGTAAGTAGAGTTTCCCTTCTTTTGTGCACCCTCCATTGCTTGTTATTCATATGGAGGAATAATATTCGTCATCCTTGTGTGGTTATTTCTGGACCCTGAGTATAGAGCAGGTGAGACCAGTCTGCAGCAGTAAAGCCCCTGGCATGGGCTCCGGCCCCGTATGATGGGCACTGACTGCGCTCCTGGCATGTTAAGCAGTGATATGAACAGGTGCAGATAATCACGGTTGGCGTCTCTCCAGCACGGACAGAGGAGCAGTCACAGGAGAATACCCCAACAATGGGAACCGTATAAAAATAAATTGGAAACCATTTCACATGTAACCCTAGAATGCATCGGACGCTGGCGGGCAGGAAGGTGACATTTATTCCCATATATTGGGCGGTCACATGGGACGATGTCAGATGCCTAAACCATTTCGGCCTCCGAATGTTAGATCCTGACTCTCCTTCCATGTTACGAGAATCACACAATGTAACCTTGGCCGGTCTGATTGATATTGTTTATTCTCTCATTTATAGTAGTTTCTCCCAGAATGCATTGCTCCCTCTGTGAACAAGGCCAAGGCTGTGGATTGTCCGGTGACATCAATAATGTGTCCAGAGACCATTGTAACTTGAAACCAGACTCAACATACAATGCTTTGGAATTTGTGAAACGTGTCAATGGCTGGAAGAACCGACCAATCAGAATGGATATTTCACTGGTAAAACCCCTGTGCAGGCACTGACTGGTGTCTGGTAGCGCCCCCTACAGTACAGGGAGGTATTACATGTTCTGTACTCTTTACCTGTATTACTGAAGTGTATGCACTGACTGGAGTCTGGTAGCGCCCCCTACAGTACAGGGAGGTATTACATGTTCTGTACTCTTTACCTGTATTACTGAAGTGTATGCACTGACTGGTGTCTGGTAGCGCCCCCTACAGTACAGGGAGGTATTACATGTTCTGTACTCTTTACCTGTATTACTGAAGTGTGTGCACTGACTGGTGTCTGGTAGCGCCCCCTACAGTACAGGGAGGTATTACATGTTCTGTACTCTTTACCTGTATTACTGAAGTGTGTGCACTGACTGGTGTCTGGTAGCGCCCCCTACAGTACAGGGAGGTATTACATGTTCTGTACTCTTTACCTGTATTACTGAAGTGTATGCACTGACTGGTGTCTGGTAGCGCCCCCTACAGTACAGGGAGGTATTACATGTTCTGTACTCTTTACCTGTATTACTGAAGTGTGTGCACTGACTGGTGTCTGGTAGCGCCCCCTACAGTACAGGGAGGTATTACATGTTCTGTACTCTTTACCTGTATTACTGAAGTGTGTGCACTGACTGGTGTCTGGTAGCGCCCCCTACAGTACAGGGAGGTATTACATGTTCTGTACTCTTTACCTGTATTACTGAAGTGTGTGCACTGACTGGTGTCTGGTAGCGCCCCCTACAGTACAGGGAGGTATTACATGTTCTGTACTCTTTACCTGTATTACTGAAGTGTATGCACTGACTGGTGTCTGGTAGCGCCCCCTACAGTACAGGGAGGTATTACATGTTCTGTACTCTTTACCTGTATTACTGAAGTGTGTGCACTGACTGGTGTCTGGTAGCGCCCCCTACAGTACAGGGAGGTATTACATGTTCTGTACTCTTTACCTGTATTACTGAAGTGTGTGCACTGACTGGTGTCTGGTAGTGCCCCCTACAGTACTTTTTCCTATTTTTGGATGACATTTTGGGGCTTCAGAACCAATTACCAGGTTTCCATAGAGTTATGGTCTCAACATACAATGGTCTCAACATACAATGGTCCCAACATACAATGGTCCCAACATACATGGTCTCAACATACAATGGTTGTCCTGGAACCAATTAATATTGTAACTTGAAGGACCACTGTACATAGTAATGTTTTAGTATGTCGCTATTATTTGTAACAATAGAAACATTTGCAAATATTGCAGCTCAAGCCTCCTACAAATTATTGGAGAAAAATGTAAAGGTTCTTGTGTATGCTTTGTGCTTACCTGTTTTAGCTGACGTGGCAGGCATGGGGGTATTCAGTCATATTAATTCCAATTCCATCACTGAAATGATTTCCTAATGCTGTCTACATTTTCCATGAATCCTTTGGCTTTGCAGAGAAAAGGGGTGGAGTCTGATCACTGCACCTGGTCATTTAATTAGGCTGCTGGTGCTGGAGGTCACCCTGGTCAACTGATAAGACTCATAAGGCGGTTTGAGGTCAGTTCACATTATGTGCAGTTTTGATGTTTTTTCTAATTCTAAGAGAAATATTGCTATTAGAAGTGATTTGGCATTGGTGGGTACTAGATAAAAGTATCGGTACTTTTACTCAGTCTTTAAAAAAAAAAAAATAGTATCAGAACATCCCTAATTTTAGGGACCTATGGATATGACCATATGGCCAGTCCTCCAGAACAGGAGCCCCCTAGGTGAAAGCTAATTTTGCCGCCCCTTGACTCCACCCTTTGACACGCCCCTCCTTACTACTGGGGTGACACACTGTAACAAACCTCCTCCTCATGTAATCACCTTACTACTGGGGTGACACACTGTAACAAACCTCCTCCTCATCTAATCTCCTTACTACTGGGGTGACACACTGTAACAAACCTCCTCCTCATCTAATTACCGTACTACTGGGGTGACACACTGTAACAAACCTCCTCCTCATGTAATCTCCTTACTACTGGGGTGACACACTGTAACAAACCTCCTCCTCATCTAATCTCCTTACTACTGGGGTGACACACTGTAACAAACCTCCTCCTCATGTAATCACCTTACTACTGGGGTGACACACTGTAACAAACCTCCTCCTCATGTAATCTCCTTACTACTGGTGTGACACACTAACAAACCTCCTCCTCATTTAATCTCCTTACTACTGGGGTGACACACTGTAACAAACCTCCTCCTCATGTATTTTCCTTACTACTGGGGTGACACACTGTAACAAACCTCCTCCTCATGTAATCACCTTACTACTGGGGTGACACACTGTAACAAACCTCCTCCTCATGTATCTTCCTTACTACTGTGGTGACACACTAAAAAACCTCCTCCTCGTGTAATCTCCTTACTACTGGGGTGACACACTGTAACAAACCTCCTCCTCATGTAATCACCTTACTACTGGGGTGACACACTGTAACAAACCTCCTCCTCATGTAATCTCCTTACTACTGGGGTGACACACTGTAACAAACCTCCTCCTCATGTAATCTCCTTACTACTGGGGTGGCACACTGTAACAAACCTCCTCCTTATGTAATCACCTTACTACTGGGGTGACACACTGTAACAAACATCCTCCTCATGTAATCACCTTACTACTGGGGTGACACACTGTAACAAACCTCCTCCTCATGTAATCACTTTACTACTGGGGCGACACACTGTAACAAACCTCCTCCTCATGTAATCTCCTTACTACTGGGGTGACACACTGTAACAAACCTCCTCCTCGTGTAATCTCCTTACTACTGGGGTGACTCACGGTAACAAACCTCCTCCTCATGTAATCTCCTTACTACTGGGGTGACACACTGTAACAAACCTCCTCCTCATGTAATCTCCTTACTACTGGGGTGGCACACTGTAACAAACCTCCTCCTTATGTAATCACCTTACTACTGGGGTGACACACTGTAACAAACATCCTCCTCATGTAATCACCTTACTACTGGGGTGACACACTGTAACAAACCTCCTCCTCATGTAATCACTTTACTACTGGGGCGACACACTGTAACAAACCTCCTCCTCATGTAATCTCCTTACTACTGGGGTGACACACTGTAACAAACCTCCTCCTCGTGTAATCTCCTTACTACTGGGGTGACTCACGGTAACAAACCTCCTCCTCATGTAATCTCCTTACTACTGGGGTGACACACTGTAACAAATTTCCTCTTTATATAATCTCCTTTCTACTGGGGTGGCAGAGTGGCGCCCCCATCAGGAGTGTGCTCTAGGCGGCTGCCTATTCTGTATACAAGCAGAGCTAGCCCTGAGTGGTCCCAAGCAGGAGGCGCCTCTTCTATGACATCACACACTCATACTCACAATTTCTCCCTGCACTGTGGATGTTTGCTTAATGTACATAATAAGCAATGTATATTTCATTGTCTTTTGTGTAAAAAGTCACAACCCAAGAAATTCTAGGAGGATGGGCCAATCAGATTTCCTGGTTTCTATCACAAAATGTTCAGAAACTTTTTGCTCTTCCCATCCTGATGCTATTACAGAAATGTCAGTGCAGATTCTCCATTCATGTGGATTATGTGAGTGGAAAATAAAAGTAATGAAATGTAATTAGATCTAAGAGCTGGAAATGAAGGGGGTGGGGGAATTAACCTTTTATTGCCTTCAGATCTTTATTCTCAATTTGCAGCGTTCCCAGCTGACTAGTCAGGGGTGATAGGGGGGGGGGGGGGCAAGATGAGTTGTAAGATGAGCAAAACCTTTAGGGGAGGGTAAAATGGGGCGCATCCTCTGTGACTGCCGTAGCCGCTTCCGCAGCAATTACAGTGCAACTAAACCAATAACGCACAGACACAATCGCCGAACCAATAACACACAGACACACAGTTTTACCGTTCATGTCTTGTATTATGTACATTAAGCAAACATCCACAGTGCAGGGAAAAACTATAAGTCAACCTATTGTAATTCCTTGGACCTCTGATCTGATTGTTCTCCAAGTCACCGTAATAGACAAACAAATTGTAACTAAACCAATAACACACATACGGTTTTACCATTCATGACTTTTTTTATACAAACTGAACAAACATCCACAGTGCAGGGAGAAACTGTAAGTAAATCTATTGTAATTCCTAGGACCTCTGATCTGATTGTTCTCCAAGTTACCGTAATAGACAAACACATTGTAACTAAACCAATAACACACATACGGTTTTACCATTCATTACATTTTATTATACACACTGAACAAACATCCACAGTGCAGGGAGAAACTGTAAGTGAACTTATTGTAATTACTTAGACCTCTGTGCTGATCACTAATATAATGTCTGCTTGTTCTCCACATCACTGTAATAGACAGACTCAGTTATGAAAGTTAATGGGGTACTCCTTCCAGTACTTATTAGCTGCTGAATACTACAGAGGAAATGGTTTTCTTTTTGGAACACAGAGTTCTCTGCTGACATCACGAGCAAAGTGCTCTCTGCTGACACCCCATAACAAACATAGGCTGCTCTGGACAGTTCCTAAAATGGACAGAGATGTCAGCAGAGAGCTCTGTGTTCCAAAAAGAAAACCATTTCCTCTGTAGTATTCAGCAGCTAATAAGAACTGGAAGGATTAAGATTTTTTAATAGAAGTAATTTACAAATCTGTTTAACTTTCTGGCACCAGTTGATTTAAAAAAAATAAAGTTTTCCATCGGAGTACCCCTTTAACTCATGATACCCCCAAAGCACTGCAGATTTTTCTGGTGTCACCGATTCAACCGTAATAAATGTCATCTCCGTATAACAGACGAGAGGAGCTGACGGCTCGTAATACGTTGTGCTAAGTGATCCATTAGCTCCCGGAACGTTCTGTGTTCTCCGGAGGAGTCTATTGTGTCACTCCTGAATTGAAGACATCATAATGATGTGAACGTAATCACCGACCTCACCGGATGACTGATCCTCCATCATCTCCGAGACGCCACAATGACACTTATATTACTTCTATATAGCAGATGTATGATCACTGTTATCTGTGGTGTTACATGGGACTGCAGGTCACATCTACCATCTACTACATTATCTGTACTCAGAGTAATCACTGTTATCTGTGGTGTTACATGGGACTGCAGGTAACATCTATACATTATCTGTCCTCAGAGAGTTATCACTGTTATCTGTGGTGTTACATAGGACTGCAGGTCACATCTACACATTATCTGTACTCAGAGAGTTATCACTGTGTTATCTGTGGTGTTACATAGGACTGCAGGTCACATCTATACATTATCTGTACTCAGAGAGTTATCACTGTTATCTGTGGCGTTACATAGGACTGCAGGTCCCATCTATACATTATCTGTACTCAGAGAGTTATCACTGTGTTATCTGTGGTGTTACATAGGACTGCAGGTCACATCTATACATTATCTGTACTCAGAGAGTTATCACTGTGTTATCTGTGGTGTTACATAGGACTGCAGGTCACATCTATACATTATCTGTACTCAGAGAGTTATCACTGTTATCTGTGGCGTTACATAGGACTGCAGGTCCCATCTATACATTATCTGTACTCAGAGAGTTATCACTGTTATCTGTGGTGTTACATAGGACTGCAGGTGAAGAGTTAAGTGTCTTGCTGTGCTCTCCAGCTGCAGTGCTCGTTGTGCTGACTCTCGTGATGTAGTGGAGTTCTAGACAAGCACCTGCCTGCGGTATAAGGGATGCTCTGTGAGATGGAGACATTCCGCCATCCTTACACCTCCTCGCAGACGCCTGATGTCCTCATCTATTCTGGAGGTGGCGGTGACCCACTGTCCGCCCGTGACGCCATGTTGGTTTTACACCTCATATATTCGCCTTTTCACGCAGCGTTATGACAGATTTATATCCTGGTAATGGATGAACTCAGGATGTCTCCACCAATAACTATAAATACACCTGAGTGCTGAAATATTATGTGCCTATATCAATATTTCCCAAACGGGGTGCCTCCAGCTGTTGCAAAACTACAACTTCCAGCATGCCCGGACAGCCTTCGGCTGTCCGGGCATGCTAGGAGTTGTAGTTTTGCAACAGCTGGAGGCCCCCCAACATTGGGAAAAACTGATCTAATGTAAAAGGGCAGCTTCATCCCATTGGTATATTTCATCATGCCTTATCTTTTGCCCCAATTTAGAACACATGCATGCTCAGCCAAGCTGAGTGTACATATTTATGGGGTACTCCTGGAAAACATTTTTTTTTTTTTTTTTTTAAATCAACTGGTGCCAGAAAGTTAAACAGATTTGTAAATTAATTCTATTAAAAAATCTTAATCCTTCCAGTACTTATAAGCTGCTGAATACTACAGAGGAAATGATTTTCTTTTTGGAACACAGAGCTCTCTGCTGACATCACGAGCACAGTGCTCTCTGCTGACATCTCTGTCCATTTTAGGAACTGTCCAGAGCAGCATATGTTTGCTATGGGGATTTTCTCCTACTCTGGATTAGTTCTTAAAATGGACAGAGATGTCAGCAGAGAGCACTGTGCTCAGGATATCAGCAGAGAGCTCTGTGTTCCAAAAAGAAAAGAATTTCCTCTGTAGTATTCAGCAGCTTATAAGTACTGGAAGGATTAAGATTTTTTTTAATAGAAGTCATTTACAAATCTGTTTAACTTTCTGCCACCAGTTGATAGATAAAAAAAAAAAAAAAAAGTTTTCCACCGGAGTACCCCTTTAAGAAGAATAACCGTAGGCTAAATGAGTATTCATTGACAGCTATCTAAGCTATTATAGGATATCCAGACATATCTTATATATGAAACGTATGCAGCCAACAGCTCCTGATCTCTTAATATACATGAATACTCGGCTCGGCTGAGTGTTCATGTGTTCTCAGTGCAGAACAGAGGGTTAGGCTGCTGTCAGACACCTCTGGCGATGGTCCAAATCTGTTAAGAGATGTATATTGTGATCCCAGTGCCCTGAAGAAGCTGCAAATGACAGCAAAACATGTCGGGGGTTTGAATTTTTTTAAATTTTACCACTGTGATGGAATTCATCGTATAGTGAAAATCCACTGGAGGGGAAAAATGTGACCTAGCAGCACCACATTTTTTATTTTATACAAATATGCTGTGACTGTTTGGAATGGAATATGTGGGATGTATATGTGGGATCCAAGTCCCCTGAAGAAGCTGCACATGACGGCAAAACATGTCAGGGGTCGGAAATGTTACATTTTAACAGTGTCATGGAATTCACTACATAATATAACACAGGGGACATTTTTTTTTTTTTTACAAATATGATGTGTCTGTTTGGGGTGGGATATGTGGGATGTATATCTGTGATCCCAGTGCCCTGAAGAAGCTGCAGATTAAAGAAAAACATGTCGAGGGTAAAAAAGGAAAATATGTAGGGGTCTTGCATTATTGACAGCATTTTTTATTACATTCTATTTTTTGTTTTACAAATATGACGTGCCTGTTTGGGGTGGGATATGTGGGATGTATATCTGCGATTCCAGTACCCTGAAGAAGCTGCACATGATAGCAAAACATGTCGAGGATAAAAAAGCTAAATCTGTAGTGCTCTTGCAGCACTGTCCGCATATTTATAATATTTTTGTTAACATATATACCGTGTCTTTTTTTTAATCCTAGAACAACAAAAATAATATCTTCATTTACTGATGCTAAACAGAGGTTAAAGTAGAAAGATGATTAATATTCCTGTTTTTTTATGCAATTTCCAGGGTACAATGCGGCAGCTTCTGGCCTTACGTGTGGCGTTTAACCTATGGCTCGCAATATCGTTCAGCTCAGGCCAAAGTGGGGATGACATTTTGGCCGATTTGGGATCCGGGTACATCCTTGACACCCCTCAAGACCAACCCAAAGAGTCTCGAAATCCCCCAAAAGACACAAACCATTGTCAGCTGACTTTTGTGACCCCACGACAGGAGCCATGTGTAGACAAGGACAACTCTAACCGCATCAAGGAGGACGTGAAGTATCTCCAGAACCTTCTACAGGACCACGACCGGGTTCTCCAGAGCCTGAAATATACAGTGAATGCGGACGCCCAAGACTTGGGGTACCAACAGGTCATCTCAGAACATAATAAAGGGATCCGGGAGGACAACAAGGAATTCTACGGGACGCTGAACAAAATCATCCAGGAGCTCCACACTCGAATGGATGATGATGATGGTACGGAGGTCCTCGATGAGAAGAAGAAGTAAGAATCCCATTATATTCAGTCTTCTAAACGTTAGACCTATATAATCTACATGGAAGGTTTGGGGGATTTGGAAATACTTTACACTAATCTTCAGTTACATTGGCCCTGATTTACTACTGTAAACCCGACATGTTTTGTCAGGTCGTGCTCCAGATTCTTGCACCAGAATTGAAAAAAAACACGACTAACTCATTTTACTAAGAATTTTTTTTTTTAAATGGGCGTGGCTGCCGGGAAAAGGGGGCACGACTGCAGGAAAGGGGCGTGGCCCCGACATTTTCACAAAAACCCAACATATGTACTAAGGTTTCCACAGAAAATGTGGTGGATTTGAGCTGAGGAAAACCTGACAGATCAGAGCAGGTGTAAAAAAAAGGAAAACGTAGGGAAAGGGGAAAATGTAGGGAAACCTTAGTAAATACCGTCAAAAATAAATTGTAGGGAATTAAAGGGGTACTCCGGTGAAAACCTTTTTTTTTTAATCAACCCTAAGCAGTGGCTCTACATCTGGGCGCCAGTCCCTCTGCTGACTAAAGTGCAGGGGGGAGTCGTGGTCAGGACAATAAAACAGCACTGTACAAGGTCGGAAACACAGGTCAGGATAAGAAATGTTAAAGGGGTACTCCACCCTTAGACATCTTATCCCTATCCATAGGATAGGGGATGAGATGTCTGATCGCGGGGGTCCTGCAGCTGGGCCCCCGCGATCTCCGAGCATCACTTGGCATTCTGTGCTGGGTGCTGCTCCAGTTAGGTTTCCGAGATGGAAACGCGACATCACGCCACGCACCCTCATGATGTCACGCCACGCCACGCCCCCTCCATTCATGTCTATGGGAGGGGGCGTAACGGCTGTTACACCCCATCCCATAGTCTCCATGTCTCCATCTCGGAAACCGCACTGGGATTCCCCGCGATCTCAGGAGCCTGTCTGCTTGAATGGATGGAGTGACCGCTGGGTGGGAGGAAGATCATTCTGTTTTTGCAACAGCTGGAGGCATTCTGGTTAGAAAACACTGGTCTATTGCATTGAAGGGATTACAGGTGTGTTTCAATGGGTGGGGTGGCTGATGTGTGGGAGGGAGAAAAGTGACCTCACACTTACAAACAAGGAATTATGGGATTTGTAGTTTAAAGGAAGAAACTCCAACAGGAAAAAGCCAGTTCACAAAAAAGATAGCCTCAACATTATGGTAATCTCACAACATAGCCATTTAGCCTCAAGACAAGCGCAGATCCTTCCTAATCATGTCCATAACTGTCTGACAGGTGCGTACTAAAATCACCTTATGGTGGAGAACCCCTTTAACCCCTTCAGGAAGCAGGGCGTACGCGTACGCCCTGCATCCTGATTTCTTAATTTTACACATCCAACTTCAATGAAAAGTCGTCAAACATCTGTGGGTGTTTAACATTTTTTAAATGTTACATATCCCCAAAAAAACATTTCAGAAAAGTTCCCTTTCCAAAATCCCATTGTCGCTCCTTCCCTTCTGAGCCGTCTAGTGCATCCGCAGAACACTTTACATAGACATATGAGGTATTTCCTTACTGGAGGGAAATTGGGTTACAAATTTTGGAGGAATTTCTCTCCTTTTACCCCTTGTAAAAAAAAAAAAATTTAAAAATGGCTCTATAGGAACATGCGAGTGTAAAAAAATTAAGATTTTGAATTTTCTCCTTCATTTTGCTGCTATTCCTGTGAAACACCTAAAGGGTTAAACTTTCTGAATGTCATTTTGAATACTTTGGGGGGTGCAGTTTTTATAATGGGGTCATTTATGGGGTATTTCTAATATGAAGACCCCTCAAATCCACTTCAAACCTGAACTGGTCCCTTAAAAATTCCGATTTAGAAATTTTCGGGAAAAATTTGAAAATTGCTGCTGAACTTTGAAGCCCTCTGGTGTCTTCCAAAAGTAAAAACATCTAAATTTTATGATGAAAACACAAAGTAGACATATTGTATATGTGAATCAATATATAATTTATTTATAATATTCATTTTCCTGATAAGCAGAGAGCTTCAAAGTTAGAAAAATGCTAAATTTTCATGAAATTTGGGGATTTTTCACCAAAAAAGGATGCAAGTAACGATGGAAATTTACCACTAACATAAAGTAGAATATGTCACGAAAAAAACAATTTTCCAATCAGAATGAAAGGTAAAAGCATCAGAGTTATTAATATATAAAGTGACAGTGGTCAGATGTGCAAAAAAAGGGCTCAGTCCTTAAGGTGAAAATGAGCTGCGTCCTTAAAGGGGTACTCCGATGGAAAACGTTTTTTTAATTATTAAATGAACTGGTGCCAGAAAGTTAAACAGAATTGTAAATGACTTCTATTAAAAAATCTTAATCCTTCCAGTACTTATTAGCTGATGAATACTACAGAGGAACTTCTTTTCTTTTTGGAACACAGAGCTCTCTGCTGACATCACGACCACAGTGCTCTCTGCTGACATCTCTGTCCATTTTAGGAACTGTCCAGAGTAGCATAGGTTTGCTATGGGGATTTTCTCCTACTCTGGACAGTTCTTATGGATAGAGATGTCAGCAGAGAGCACTGTGCTCGGGATGTCAGCAGAGAGCTCTGTGTTCCAAAAAGAAAATAATTTCCTCTGTAGTAATCAGCAGCTAATAAGTACTGGAAGAAGTAAGATTTTTTAATAGAAATAATTTACAGATCTGTTTAACTTTCTGGCACCAGATAATTTAAATAAAACTGTTTTCCACCGGAGTACCCCTTTAAGACCATTGTTGTACAGAATGTCTGCAGACACCTGGAGTCTAAGAGGACAATGAGCTGCAGATCATCGCGACCTCATTGGCAGCATGACAGATGATCCTCAGGTAACAGCCTGGAAATCCGCAACTCCAAAATAGTACAAAACAATAGGACGCCATTATCCCAAGTGATGGGGTGGCACTCCGCTTCTATATCACTCAGCTCCTTTATGACAGATGTTGTCCTGCTTACTTCTGCGTATCCTGTAGTAAATAGGCTGCCATGACATCTTCTGTTGATATTGTCCCTCAGCATTTTTATAATCCTTAAAGAAGCACTTCAGGAAACCAGAAGCCTAAACTGCTGAAACGGGGGTTGGGGGTCAGTTCGCACTATGTGCAGTTGTGATGCAAAAGTCATCTGACCTATAATCACAATGGAGGGATTTTCTCAAGATTTGAAGTCTTTAGGGTTAAAGAGCTGAAGGGGAGGTGTGTAACTACTATATATCCTGATCCTATAGAGATAGCAGCAGTATACAGATAGAGCTGGAGGGGAGGTGTATAGCTACTATATATCCTGATCCCATAGAGATAGCAGCAGAATACAGATAGAGCTGGAGGGGAGGTGTGTAACTACTATATATCCTGATCCCATAGAGATAGCAGCAGTACACAGAGAGCTGGAGGGGAGGTGTGTAACTACTATATATCCTGATCCCGTAGAGATAGCAGCAGTATACAGATAGAGCTGGAGGGAGGAGTATAACTACTATATATCCTGATCCTATAGAGATAGCAGCAGTATACAGATAGAGCTGGAGGGAGGAGTATAACTACTATATATCCTGATCCCATACAGATAGCAGCAGTATACAGATAGAGCTGGAGGGGAGGTGTGTAACTACTATATATCCTGATCCTATAGAGATAGCAGCAGTATACAGATAGAGCTGGAGGGGAGGTGTGTAACTACTATATATCCTGATGCCATACAGATAGCAGCAGCAGTATACAGATAGAGCTTAAGGGGAGGTGTATAACTACTATATATCCTGATCCCATAGAGAGAACAGCAGCAGTATACAGATAGAGCTGGAGGAAAGGTACAGTCATGGCCGTAAATGTTGGCACCCCTGAAATCTTTCTATAAAAAGAAGTATTCCTCACAGGAAAGGATTGCAGTAACACATGTTTTGCTATACACATGTTTATTCCCTTTGTGCTTTGTGTGTATTGGAACTAAACCAAAAAAGGAGGAAAAAAAGCAAATTGGTCATAATGTCACCAAACTCCAAAAATGGTCTGGACAAAATTATTGGCACCTTTCAAAATTGTGGAAAAATAAGATTGTTTCAAGCATGTGATGCTCCTTTAAACTCACCTGGGGCAAGTAACAGGTGTGGGCAATATAAAAATCACACCTGAAAGCAGATAAAAAGGAGAGAAGTTCACTTAGTCTTTGCATTGTGTGTATGTGTTTGCCACACTAAGCATGGACAACAGAAAGAGGAGAAGAGAACTGTCTGAGGACTTGAGAACCAAAATTGTCGAAAAATATCAACAATCTCAGGGTTACAAGTCCATCTCCAGAGATCTAGATTTGTCCACAGTGCGCAACATTATCAAGAAGTTTACAACCCATGGCACTGTAGCTAATCTCCCTGGGCGTGGACAGAAGAGAAAAACTGATGAAAGGTGTCAGGATAGTCCGAATGGTGGATAAGCATCCCCAAACAAGTTCCAAAGATATTCAAACTGTCCTGCAGGCTCAGGGAGCATCAGTGTCAGTGTGAACTGTCCAACGACATTTAAATGAAATGAAACGCTATGGAGGAGACCCAGGAGGACCCCACTATGGAGGAGACCCAGGAGGACCCCACTATGGAGGAGACCCAGGAGGACCCCGCTATGGAGGAGACCCAGGAGGACCCCGCTATGGAGGAGACCCAGGAGGACCCCGCTATGGAGGAGACCCAGGAGGACCCCACTATGGAGGAGACCCAGGAGGACCCCACTATGGAGGAGACCCAGGAGGACCCCACTATGGAGGAGACCCAGGAGGACCCCACTATGAGGAGACCCAGGAGGACCCCACTATGAGGAGACCCAGGAGGACCCCACTATGGAGGAGACCCAGGAGGACCCCACTATGGAGGAGACCCAGGAGGACCCCACTATGGAGGAGACCCAGGAGGACCCCACTATGGAGGAGACCCAGGAGGACCCCACTGCTGACAGAGACAGAAAAAAACAAGACTACATTTTGCCAAAATGAACTTGAGTAACCAAAATCCTTCTGGGAAAACGTCTTGTGGACAGATGAGACCAAGATAGAACTTTTTGGTAAAGCAAATCATTCTACTGTTTACCGAAAACAGAATGAGGCTACAAAGAAAAGAACACAGTACCTACAGTGAAATATGGTGGAGGTCAGTGATGTTTTGGGTTGTTTTGCTGCCTCTGGCACTGGGGGACCTTGAATGTGTACAAGACATCATGAAATCTGAGGATTACCAATGGATTTTGGGTCGCACTGTACAGCCCAGTGTCAGAAAGCTGGGTTTGTGTCCGAGATCTTGGGTCTTCCAGCAGGACAATGACCCCAAACATACGTCAAAATGCCCCAGAAATGGATGACAACAAAGCGCTGGAGAGTTCTGAAGTGTCAGCAATGAGTCCAGATCTAAATCCCATTGATCACCTGTGGAGAGATCTTAAAATTGGGAAAAGGCGCCTTCCAATAAGAGACCGGGAGCAGTTTGTAAAGGAAGAGTGGTCCAACATTCCGGCTGAGAGGTGTAAGGAGCTTATTGAGGGTTATAGGAAGAGTGGTCCAACATTCCGGCTGAGAGGTGTAAGAAGCTTATTGATGCTTATAGGAAGAGTGGTCCAACATTCCGGCTGAGAGGTGTAAGAAGCTTATTGATGGTTATAGGAAGACACTGATTTCAGTTATTTCCAAAGGGTGTGCAACCAAATATTAAGTTAAGGGGCCAATAATTTTGTCCAGACCATTTTTGGAGTTTGGTGACATTATGTCCAATTCACACAAAGGGAATAAACATGTGTATAGCTATATGGGAAGGAAATACAGAAAATGTGGGGGTTCTGTATCCCAAGTGCTACTGTTAGAAAGATGCACTGGGCCAATAGGTACACAGGATGCTTTTTTTATTCGTACATAAAAAGTACAGCTGGACAACACGTTTCGGTGTGCTCTCACGCCTTCCTCATGTCCACAACATAAATTGTGTCGTTTTGAGAGTGGGTTCCTGTGTCCTGTCAGCAAGGTTGTCGCCAGGACCCAGGAACCTACTGGATACAGAACCCCCACATTTTCTGTATTTCCTTCCCATATAGCTTTTTCCGTTGCCCTGGGTATAATGGACAAGGGGGTACCAAGCAGCAAGCTGTAACTATCCACCCCACACGACTCCAGAGCCGCGCATACACGTCGTATAGCTCTCAGAGGTCAGTACCACTGCATAGGTGTGGTGGTGGGGTCCTTTCTATCTCTCTTCTCTTCATCAAGAGGTTCAAAACCTACTACGCCAGAGAGCGCCCCGCATCTTTCCTCCCTTTCTAACATGTGTATAGCAAAACATGTGTTACTGCAATCCTTTCCTGTAAGAAATACTTCATTCTCTTGAAAAATTTCAGGGGTGCCAACATTTACGGCCATGACTGTACATAACTGTATAACTACTATATATCCTGATCCCATGGAGGATAGTGGCAGCAGTATACAGATAGAGCTGGAGGGGAGGTGTATAATTACTATATAGCCGGATCCCATAGAGATAGCAGCAGTATACAGATAGAGCTGAAGGGGGATGTATAACTAGTATTTATCCTGATCCCATAGATTTAGCAGCAGTATACAGATAGAGCTGGAGGGGAGGTGTATAACTACTATATATCCTGATCCTGAATAGATAGCAGCAGTATACAGATAGAGTCATCTTTGTGCGGAAAGTGAACAAGCAGGGAGTGTTGAGCCTAGAGGACAGGTTAGGATGCACTGTACACATGTATTATGTTCTGCGCCATCATCTATTGGCCAATTTGAAGGGATAAACTGCAGACAGTTCCTGCTATAAAACCAATATTAGTAAAAGATACAATGTAGCAGATGAGAATGGTTATACAGGATCCCTGATTCACCATTATATTGTGATTTCTCCACGAGTCGTTCTAAATAGCAAGGTCAACTCTGCTACAACCCAGGTCAACCCTGCTACAACCCAGGTCCACTCTGCTACAACCCAGGTCCACTCTGCTACAACCCAGGCCCACTCTGCTACAACCCAGGCCCACTCTGCTACAACCCAGGCCCACTCTGCTACAACCCAGGCCCACTCTGCTACAACCCAGGCCCACTCTGCTACAACCCAGGCCCACTCTGCTACAACCCAGGCCCACTCTGCTACAACCCAGGCCCACTCTGCTACAACCCAGGCCCACTCCGCTACAACCCAGGCCCACTCCGCTACAACCCAGGTCAACTCTGCTACAACTCTCCACTCCATTAGGACTAATAAAGTCATTGATGTTTATCTCTTTAAGCTTTTTGCTGGGAAACCATATGGATATTTCTTCCCACGGTATCTAATCCCTCCTGATCTGGTGCTATAATGTATCTCATCACCTGCAGAACGAGCTTCTTACCAGATCCATGTATAATGTGACTGTCTTATCACCGCCGACACTACATTAATATACGAGAGCGTCCTCCGAAAACATTCATCACAGGCCTCATTCTACACAACAGGGAAATGTAGGTTATTTATACCGAGCGGAAAAGATGAGTCCAAGAATTATCACTCCTGATTATATATATATATATATATATATATATATATATATATATATATATATATATATATATATATATATACACAGGAGATATATAACTTATACCAGCTGTACATATATATTATATACAGTATATACCAGGTTATACCAGCATGGTCCATATCACTATATACAGGAGATATATAACTTATACCAGCTGTACATATATAATTATATACAGTATATACCCAGGTTATACCAGCATGGTCCATATCACTATATACAGGAGATATATAACTTATACCAGCTGTACATATATAATTATATACAGTATATACCCAGGTTATACCAGCATGGTCCATATCACTATATACAGGAGATATATAACTTATACCAGCTGTACATATATAATTATATACAGTTTGTGGTCGTTGCTACATGACTGAAATGCGTAAAACCCTAATACTAACCTAACAACCAACTGTAACCAATAATCTATCAACCTCAACTAAGCAGTTTGGAGTGTGCCATAACTGCGGCGTAAAGAATATGCCTGGAAAAGAGGGCAAAACCCGGATTTAAACATACATTTGTTTATTGCGGATTACAACACAAGAGACTGGAATGCGCTAGCCATTTCTTTGCGAGGGTTAGGGATATACTGCATGTAGCATCTGCATTTCCAACATCCTAATTTCATGATTACGTGGGCTGGGACCCCGTGCTTAGAATTGGCTGTAGCTGCGCCAATACGGAAGGAGTGACCGGATAATGAAGTCGGGACTCCTCCCAGCGACCTGACCGAAATGCGTAAATGTTTGATGAACTGAGAAGTAGTTAGCGGGTTGGACCTGAAATGGAGTAAAAGGTCGTCAGCTGATAGGTTAACACAGGCATTCAACAATTCACGGAGGACTGTGGCAGGACACCCTTTGTGCACGGTGGGGAAAACCGAACAACCACAGTTTGACCCGGTGACGAGGTCTTGGTCTGACTGAGGGACAGCTGGAAATGATCAGAGACATGTGACAGCTGACTGACCTTAGGAAAGGGCGCGTTAATGGTCCGAGTTGTACACTCACCCGGTCTGAGAAACCCATAACAGGCAAGGTACATGGCCCCTTTTAATGTGAGGCTATCACGAATACCCAATGGTGCGAAGTCTAACAAGTCGGACAACTGCCTGAACATGTTGCCTGTGATTGGTTGTCTGACTGGGCTGCGAGGGACTTCCTTCTCAAGGATGCCCTTCAGAGCGGACTTCACCAAGCGAGAAGAGAGTATAGAGTAACTACGGGTATTGGTCAAGGATAAATGGTGTTGGATACCGGCTAGATAACTCTTAATAGTATTGTGGGATAAATGCAGTGTGGTATGGCAAAACCCGACATATGCTAATAGGAAGGGAACTGAAATCTTGTCGCCCTCGGCGTGCTTGGATCTGGAAAACGAGTTCCACGCCGTACCATAAATTTTTGCGTATTTGCGGACAAGGCATCTGCTGCAATATACTGGACTCCTTCAACGTGAGCACATGTGAAAGTAAATGTATGTAGTAGGGACAGCCAAACTAACCGTCTAGCCAAGCTCATTTATCTATAACATAGCTGACCGTCTAACACCAGGACAGAGAGAGAGTATCCGAAGACGTGACGGATGAGAATTGTATACGTGACTGGACCTAGACAAGTATGTGCCCGGTGACAAGAGCGAAACGTTATACAAGTACCTTAACAACCTAGAACACCCTGAAGAGCATCTTTAGGAACGAGACTACACGGAGAAAGGAGCGCATCGACAACGCAAGCAATCACAACCTGAAAACGTGTCAGGTTCATGAGGTGATTACTTGGAGAACAATGTACGGCACTTTAAACCAGACAGAGGGAAAGTATGCGAAGACGTGTCGGACGAGAATCGTATGCGTAACCGGGTCTAAACGAGTATGCGCCCGGTGACAAATGCGAAACGTTAAACGAGTACCATATCAACCTAGAACACCATGAAGTACATTTTTGGGACATGACTACACAGAGAAAGGAATGCATCGACAGCGCAAGCAATCACAACCTGAAAGCGTGTCAGGTTCATGAGGTGATTACTTGGACAACAATAAGAAACTCTTTAAACCAGGAGAGAGGGAAAGTATGCGAAGACGTGTCGGACGAGAATTATATGCGTAACTGAGTCTAGATAAGTGTGTGCCCAGTGGTAAGTGCGAAAGTTCATACGAGTACCATTACAACCCAAAACATCGTGAATTCCGATTTTGAGAACGTGACTATATCGTAAAAGAGGTGCACCGACGACACAAGTAAACACAACCTGAAGACGTGTCAGGTTCATGAGGTGATTACTTGGATAATAAAACAAATCTTATCACCTATGTGTGGCGTTATTGCTGTTCTGAAGGCGTGTCAGTAACAACCGTGCAACGTACTCCCTGCAGGCGTGGGAGGCATGATGGGTATACATCACCTATGTGTGGCGTGTCAGTCATAACAATTATGCGACGTACCTTTTCTGTAACATGACAGGCTTAACAGGTAAATACCACCTATGCGTAGTGTCAGTGTCGTTCAGAAGGCATGTCAGTACCAACGATAATGAGACATACCCCGTCTGCAATGGTTTACTGGGTAAGCCCCGCCTGTGCGTCGTGTAATAGTCGTTCTGAATATGTGTGAGTAGCGACAACTGCTATGTATCACCCTGCCTATATAAAAATGCGTGCAGAACGACTACGTGTGAAACTGTCGTAAACCGCTAAGCATGGCTATACCACCAACTTGATGAACCTATACTCGGGCCAACCATATACGCGTATAGACCACCAGTGAATGCCTGAAGCTAACCATGACCTGATGGCAGAGAATATGCCGGCAAGTAGTAACTATTATAACCACATACCTGCGTACAGGGCCACACCCCATGTGCTGTATGAGCATGTGCGCTGCACAAAACTGCGGGCGTACGAACTTCACAAATAGCGCAAGTGCATGTACAGAACACATGCCACGAGTGCACACGCAGCCTGATTCCCGCGTGCACCCGAGTAATATAACCCTCCAAACATGCGTGATACAGGTCCTGCGAGCGGGTGTGCAGCACGAACCTTATGAGTGCATACTCAGTAGTAATCCTATGAGCGTGGGCCATGTAATACTATAAACGTGCGTACAGTGTGACTCGTATGAGCGTGTACAAAGTATGAATCCTATGAGTGTGTACAACATGACTCCTACAAGAGCATGTGTAGTAAGAACCCTGCAGGCGAGTACAAGCGTGTATACCACGTAAACCTACGAGCAAGTGTACAGAATGGATGCTACATTGGTATGCACCGCATGAACTTTATGAATTATGCGAGCGAGTGTACCGTATAAAAGCTACCGCGAATGTACTGCATAATCCTAACGCGTGTAAAGTAAGAATCCAACAAGCGTGTGTACAGCATGAATCTTATAAGTGTGTACGCAGCATAGTGCTACAAGTATGTACAAGCGTGTGTATAGAGTAAATGCTACAAGCATGCACCCCCGAACTATGCGCAAGAGTGAGTGCAGTATGAATGCTACAAGCAAGCGTACAGCATGAACCCTAAGGGTGAATGTACAATATAATCCTACAAGCGAGTGCACAGTATGAAACCTGTAGGCAAGTAAACGGTATAAACACTACAAGTGTGTACTGTATGAATCATACAAGCGTGTGTGCAGTATAAACCTTACAAAGGGGGTGTACAGTATGACCCTAAAAGCGTGTGTACGGTATAAAACTACAAGTGCGTAGAGAACGAATGAACCCTAAAAGCGTGTGTGGCGTATAAATGTTACCGGCATGAATCCTACCAACGTGCATGGGTACCAGGATGTGTACAGCATGAACCCTACGGCATGATTCCTATAAGTGAGAATCGTAGCTTCACAACAGCTGGAGGCACACCGCCCGGAAACACAGAAATATAAATAAATGAAAAGTAAACTGTGAGGAAGTTAGTTAAGAGACAAAGGTTGGAGGTGAGCGCAGCTGTTGGTGTAGCGTGCCTTAGACTAACCAGATTGGCAGCTGAGGGGGTGAAGCATAAGCACACAGGGTGGGGCGGAGCGGTGAGTCCGATTGAGTGTAAAGGTGTGCGAGTCTCAGTATACCGGAGACACATATAGATCCTCCCCGCAGCACAGAACTACAAAATGTGATAATGACATATATGTGCAGGAGGCTGTTCACATAGAGCGGTAATGATAAACATGTGCAAGAAGCCTAACCCATAGTGCGGTAATGATATACATGTGCAAGAAGCCTAACACATAGTGCGGTAATGATATACATGTGCAGGAGACTGATCATATAGTGCGGTAATGTTATACATGTGCAGGAGACTGATCATAGTGTGGTAATGATATATATGTGCAGGAGACTGTTCACATAGTGCAGCAATGATATACATGTGCAAGAAGCCTAACCCATAGTGCGGTAATGATATACATGTGCAAGAAGCCTAACACATAGTGCGGTAATGATATACATGTGCAGGAGACTGATCATATAGTGCGGTAATGTTATACATGTGCAGGAGACTGATCATAGTGTGGTAATGATATATATGTGCAGGAGACTGTTCACATAGTGCAGTAATGATATATATGTGCAAGAAGCCTAACACATAGTGCAGTAATGATATACATGTGCAAGAAGCCTAACACATAGTGCGGTAATCATATACATGTGCAAGAAGCCTAACACATAGTGCGGTAATGATATACATGTGCAAGAAGCCTAACACATAGTGCGGTAATCATATACATGTGCAAGAAGCCTAACACATAGTGCAGTAATGATATACATGTGCAAGAAGCCTATCACGTAGTGCGGTAATCATATACATGTGCAAGAAGCCTAACACATAGTGCGGTAATGATATGCATGTGCAGGAGACTGTTCACACAATGCAGCAATCAAATACATATGCAAGAAGCCTATCACATAGTGCGGTAATGATATACATGTGCAGGAGACTGATCACACAATGCAGTTATCATATACATGCGCAGCAAGCCGTTCACATGGCGCGGCAATGATATGCACGTGCAGGAGTCTGTTCACATAAAGTAATCGTATGCATGTGCAGCAAGCCGTTCACATAGTGCGGTAATGATATGCATGTGCAGGAGGCTGTTCACATAGTGCGGTAATGATATACATGTGCAGGAGACTGATCACACAATGCAGTTATCATATACATGCGCTGAAGCCGTTCACATGGCGCGGTAATGATATGCACATGCAAGAGGCGGTTCACATAACAAAGTAATCGTATACATGTGCAGGAGGCCGTTCACAGTGCGGTAATGATATGCACGTGCAGGAGACTGTTCACATAGTGCGGTAATTATATGCACGTGCAGGAGGCTGTTCACATAGTGCGGTAATGAAATGCACGTGCAGGAGGCTGTTCACATAGTGCGGTAATGATATGCACGTGCAGGAGACTGTTCACATAGTGCGGTAATGAAATGCACGTGCAGGAGGCTGTTCACATAGTGCGGTAATGATATGCACGTGCAGGAGGCTGTTCACATAGTGCGGTAATGATATGCACGTGCAGGAGGCTGTTCACATAGTGCGGTAATGATATGCACGTGCAGGAGGCTGTTCACATAGTGCGGTAATGATATGCACGTGCAGGAGGCTGTTCACATAGTGCGGTAATGATATGCACGTGCAGGAGGCTGTTCACATAGTGCGGTAATGATATGCACGTGCAGGAGGCTGTTCACATAGTGCGGTAATGATATGCACGTGCAGGAGGCTGTTCACATAGTGCGGTAATGATATGCACGTGCAGGAGGCTGTTCACATAGTGCGGTAATGAAATGCATGTGCAGGAGGCTGTTCACATAGTGCGGTAATGAAATGCACGTGCAGGAGGCTGAACACATAATAAAGCAAGCCATAAGAGAACACATACATGCGCAGCAAGCCGTACACCTAATGCGGTAATGATATGCTCGTGCAGGAGGCTGTTCACATAACAAAGTAACCATATACATGCGCAGCAAGCCGTAAGTAATCATATACAGCTGAAAACCGTAAAATGCTACCGGCGAATGCCGAATGCCGATATGTAATACAATAACCTGGGGCCGGGCTGACCAAGGGTTTCCCTGAACTCCGGCTCACCTCCGGAGTCCGGGAACCGCCAGTGTTACCCCCGGTCAGCCACGGCCACTTACCACCACCATGCCGGCTGAAGCGAGGTTCCTGTCAGCTGACTCGTGCAGTCAGCTGACCGGTGGGAACGTGACTCCACTTCCTGCCGACATCACGTGACAACCCTCAAGCGAAGAACCCACGGCGTCAATGAAGGGAGGAGAGCCGTGGGTTTTATAGTCATCCCGCTCCTCCCACAATTACAGGCCAGCTGCGCAGGCCTTTCCATATATACCAGCATGGTCCATATAACTATATACAGGAGATATATAACTTATACCAGCTGTACATATATATATTATATACAGTATATACCCAGGTTATACCAGCATGGTCCATATCACTATATACAGGAGATATATAACTTATACCAGCTGTACATATATATTATATACAGTATATACCAGGTTATACCAGCATGGTCCATATCACTATATACAGGAGATATATAACTTATACCAGCTGTACATATATATTATATACAGTATATACCCAGGTTATACCAGCATGATCCATATCACTATATATACAGGAGATATATAACTTATACCAGCTGTACATATATCATTATATACAGTATATACCCAGGTTATACCAGCATGATCAATATCACTATATACAGGAGATATATAACTTATACCAGCTGTACATATATATTATATACAGTGTATACCAGGTTATACCAGCATGGTCCATATCACTATATACAGGAGATATATAACTTATACCAGCTGTACATATATATTATATACAGTATATAGCCGGGTTATACCAGCATGGTCCATATCACTATATACAGGAGATATATAACTTATACCAGCTGTACATATCATTATATACAGTATATACCAGGTTATACCAACATGGTCCATTTCACTATATACAGGAGATATATAACTTATACCAGCTGTACATATATATTATATACAGTATATACCCAGGTTATGCCAGCATAGTCCATATCACTATATACAGGAGATATATAACTTATACCAGCTGTACATATATAATTATATACAGTATATACCAGGTTATACCAGCATGATCCATATCACTATATACAGGAGATATATAACTTATACCAGCTGTACAAATATAATATACAGTATATACCAGGTTATACCAACATGGTCCATATCACTATATACAGGAGATATATAACTTATAACAGCTGTACATATATATTATATACAGTATATACCCAGGTTATACCAGCATGGTCCATATCACTATATACAGGAGATATATAACTTATACCAGCTGTATATATATATATATTATATACAGTATATACCCAGGTTATACCAGCATGGTCCATATCACTATATACAGGAGATATATAACTTATACCAGCTGTACATATATATTATATACAGTATATACCCAGGTTATACCAGCATGGTCCATATCACTATATGCAGGAGATATATAACTTATACCAGCTGTACATATATATTATATACAGTATATACCAGGTTATACCAGAATGGTCCATATCACTATATACAGGATATATATAACTTATACCAGCTGTACACATATAATTATATACAGTATATACCCAGGTTATACCAGCATGGTCCATATCACTATATACAGGAGACATATAACTTATACCAGCTGTACATATATAATTATATACAGTATATACCCAGGTTATACCAGCATGGTCCATATCACTATGTACAGGAGATATATAACTTATACCAGCTGTACATATATATTATATACAGTATATACCAGGTTATACCAACATGGTCCATATCACTATATACAGGAGATATATAACTTATACCAGCTGTACATATATATTATATACAGTATATACCCAGGTTATACCAGCATGATCCATATCACTATATATACAGGAGATATATAACTTATACCAGCTGTACATATATAATTATATACAGTATATACCAGGTTATACCAGCATGGTCCATATCACTATATACAGGAGATATATAACTTATACCAGCTGCACATATATAATTATATACAGTATATACCAGGTTATACCAGCATGGTCCATATCACTATATACAGGAGATATATAACTTATACCAGCTGTACATATATATTATATACAGTATATACCCAGGTTATACCAGCATGGTCCATATCACTATATACAGGAGATATATAACTTATACCAGCTGTACATATATATTATATACAGTATATACCCAGGTTATACCAGCATGGTCCATATCACTATATACAGGAGATATATAACTTATACCAGCTGTACATATATATTATATATAGTATATACCAGGTTATACCAGCATGGTCCATATCACTATATACAGGAGATATATAACTTATACCAGCTGTACATATATATAATTATATACAGTATATACCAGGTTATACCAGCATGGTCCATATCACTATATACAGGAGATATATAACTTATACCAGCTGTACATATATAATTATATACAGTATATACAGGTTATAGCAGCATGGTCCATATCACTATATACAGGAGATATATAACTTATACCAGCTGTACATATATATATTATATACAGTATATACCCAGGTTATACCAGCATGGTCCATATCACTATATACAGGAGATATATAACTTATACCAGCTGTACATATATATTCTATACAGTATATACCCAGGTTATACCAGCATGGTCCATATCACTATATACAGGAGATATATAACTTATACCAGCTGTACATATATATATTATATACAGTATATACCCAGGTTATACCAGCATGGTCCATATCACTATATACAGGAGATATATAACTTATACCAGCTGTACATATATATTATATACAGTATATACCAGGTTATACCAGCATGGTCCATATCACTATATACAGGAGATATATAACTTATACCAGCTGTACATATATATTATATACAGTATATACCCAGGTTATACCAGCATGATCCATATCACTATATATACAGGAGATATATAACTTATACCAGCTGTACATATATCATTATATACAGTATATACCCAGGTTATACCAGCATGATCAATATCACTATATACAGGAGATATATAACTTATACCAGCTGTACATATATCATTATATACAGTATATACCAGGTTATACCAACATGGTCCATTTCACTATATACAGGAGATATATAACTTATACCAGCTGTACATATATATTATATACAGTATATACCCAGGTTATGCCAGCATAGTCCATATCACTATATACAGGAGATATATAACTTATACCAGCTGTACATATATAATTATATACAGTATATACCAGTTTATACCAGCATGATCCATATCACTATATACAGGAGATATATAACTTATACCAGCTGTACAAATATAATATACAGTATATACCAGGTTATACCAACATGGTCCATATCACTATATACAGGAGATATATAACTTATAACAGCTGTACATATATATTATATACAGTATATACCCAGGTTATACCAGCATGGTCCATATCACTATATACAGGAGATATATAACTTATACCAGCTGTATATATATATATATTATATACAGAATATACCCAGGTTATACCAGCATGGTCCATATCACTATATACAGGAGATATATAACTTATACCAGCTGTACATATATATTATATACAGTATATACCCAGGTTATACCAGCATGGTCCATATCACTATATGCAGGAGATATATAACTTATACCAGCTGTACATATATATTATATACAGTATATAACAGGTTATACCAGAATGGTCCATATCACTATATACAGGATATATATAACTTATACCAGCTGTACACATATAATTATATACAGTATATACCCAGGTTATACCAGCATGGTCCATATCACTATATACAGGAGACATATAACTTATACCAGCTGTACATATATAATTATACACAGTATATACCCAGGTTATACCAGCATGGTCCATATCACTATGTACAGGAGATATATAACTTATACCAGCTGTACATATATATTATATACAGTATATACCAGGTTATACCAACATGGTCCATATCACTATATACAGGAGATATATAACTTATACCAGCTGTACATATATATTATATACAGTATATACCCAGGTTATACCAGCATGATCCATATCACTATATATACAGGAGATATATAACTTATACCAGCTGTACATATATAATTATATACAGTATATACCAGGTTATACCAGCATGGTCCATATCACTATATACAGGAGATATATAACTTATACCAGCTGCACATATATAATTATATACAGTATATACCAGGTTATACCAGCATGGTCCATATCACTATATACAGGAGATATATAACTTATACCAGCTGTACATATATATTATATACAGTATATACCCAGGTTATACCAGCATGGTCCATATCACTATATACAGGAGATATATAACTTATACCAGCTGTACATATATATTATATACAGTATATACCCAGGTTATACCAGCATGGTCCATATCACTATATACAGGAGATATATAACTTATACCAGCTGTACATATATATTATATATAGTATATACCAGGTTATACCAGCATGGTCCATATCACTATATACAGGAGATATATAACTTATACCAGCTGTACATATATATAATTATATACAGTATATACCAGGTTATACCAGCATGGTCCATATCACTATATACAGGAGATATATAACTTATACCAGCTGTACATATATAATTATATACAGTATATACAGGTTATAGCAGCATGGTCCATATCACTATATACAGGAGATATATAACTTATACCAGCTGTACATATATATTATATACAGTATATACAGGTTATAGCAGCATGGTCCATATCACTATATACAGGAGATATATAACTTATACCAGCTGTACAAATATATTATATACAGTATATACCAGGTTATACCAGCATGGTCCATATCACTATATACAGGAGATATATAACTTATACCAGCTGTACATATATATTATATATAGTATATACCAGGTTATACCAGCATGGTCCATATCACTATATACAGGAGATATATAACTTATACCAGCTGTACATATATAATTATATACAGTATATACCAGCATGGTCCATATAACTATATACAGGAGATATATAACTTATACCAGCTGTACATATATATTATATACAGTATATACCCAGGTTATACCAGCATGGTCCATATCACTATATACAGGAGATATATAACTTATACCAGCTGTACATATATATTATATACAGTATATACCCAGGTTATACCAGCATGGTCCATATCACCATATACAGGAGATATATAACTTATACCAGCTGTACATATATAATTATATACAGTATATACCCAGGTTATACCAGCATGGTCCATATCACTATATACAGGAGATATAAAACTTATACCAGCTGTACATATATATTATATACAGTATATACAGGTTATACCAGCATGGTCCATATCACTATATACAGGAGATATATAACTTATACCAGCTGTACATATATAATTATATACAGTATATACCAGGTTATACCAGCATGGTCCATATCACTATATATACAGGAGATATATAACTTATACCAGCTGTACATATATATTATATACAGAATATACCCAGGTTATACCAGCATGGTCCATATCACTATATATACAGGAGATATATAACTTATACCAGCTGTACATATATATTATATACAGTATATACCAGGTTATACCAGCATGGTCCATATCACTATATACAGGAGATATATAACTTATACCAGCTGTACATATATAATTATATACAGTATATACCCAGGTTATACCAGCATGGTCCATATCACTATATACAGGAGATATATAACTTATACCAGCTGTACATATATAATTATATACAGTATATACCAGGTTATACCAGCATGGTCCATATCACTATATACAGGAGATATATAACTTATACCAGCTGTACATGTATAATTATATACAATATATACCCAGGTTATACCAGCATGGTCCATATCACTATATACAGGAGATATATAACTTATACCAGCTGTACATATATAATTATATACAGTATATACCCAGGTTATACCAGCATGGTCCATATCACTATATACAGGAGATATATAACTTATACCAGCTGTACATATATAATTATATACAGTATATACCAGGTTATACCAGCATGGTCCATATCACTATATACAGGAGATATATAACTTATACCAGCTGTACATATATATTATATACAGTATATACCCAGGTTATACCAGCATGGTCCATATCACTATATACAGGAGATATATAACTTATACCAGCTGAACATATATAATTATATACAGTATATACCCAGGTTATGCCAGCATGGTCCATATCACTATATACAGGAGATATATAACTTATACCAGCTGTACATATATAATTATATACAGTATATACCAGGTTATACCAGCATGGTCCATATCACTATATACAGGAGATATATAACTTATACCAGCTGTACATATATATTATATACAGTATATACCAGGTTATACCAGCATGGTCCATATCACTATATACAGGAGATATATAACTTATACCAGCTGTACATATATATTATATACAGTATATACCCAGGTTATACCAGCATGGTCCATATCACTATATACAGGATATATATAACTTATACCAGCTGTACATATATAATTATATACAGTATATACCCAGGTTATACCAGCATGGTCCATATCACTATATACAGGAGATATATAACTTATACCAGCTGTACATATATATTATATACAGTATATACCCAGGTTATACCAGCATGGTCCATATCACTATATACAGGAGATATATAACTTATACCAGCTGTACATATATAATTATATACAGTATATACCCAGGTTATACCAGCATGGTCCATATCACTATATACAGGAGATATATAACTTATACCAGCTGTACATATATATTATATACAGTATATACCCAGGTTATACCAGCATGGTCCATATCACTATATACAGGAGATATATAACTTATACCAGCTGTACATATATAATTATATACAGTATATACCAGGTTATACCAGCATGGTCCATATCACTATATACAGGAGATATATAACTTATACCAGCTGTACATATATATTATATACAGTATATACCCAGGTTATACCAGCATGGTCCATATCACTATATACAGGAGATATATAACTTATACCAGCTGTACATATATATTATATACAGTATATACCCAGGTTATACCAGCATGGTCCATATCACTATATACAGGAGATATATAACTTATACCAGCTGTACATATATATTATATACAGTATATACCCAGGTTATACCAGCATGGTCCATATCACTATATACAGGAGATATATAACTTATACCAGCTGTACATATATAATTATATACAGTATATACCCAGGTTATACCAGCATGGTCCATATCACTATGTACAGGAGATATATAACTTATACCAGCTGTACATATATATTATATACAGTATATACCCAGGTTATATCAGCATGGTCCATATCACTATATATACAGGAGATATATAACTTATACCAGCTGTACATGTATATTATATACAGTATATACCAGGTTATACCAGCATGGTCCATATCACTATATACAGGAGATATATAACTTATACCAGCTGTACATATATATTATATATAATATATACCCAATTTATACCAGCATGGTCCATATCACTATATACAGGATATATATAACTTATACCAGCTGTACATATATAATTATATACAGTATATACCCAGGTTATACCAGCATGGTCCATATAACTATATACAGGAGATATATAACTTATACCAGCTGTACATATATAATTATATAAAGTATATACCCAGGTTATACCAGCATGGTCCATATCACTATATACAGGAGATATATAACTTATACCAGCTGTACATATATATTATATACAGTATATACCCAGGTTATACCAGCATGGTCCATATCACTATATACAGGAGATATATAACTTATACCAGCTGTACATGTATAATTATATACAGTATATACCCAGGTTATACCAGCATGGTCCATATCACTATATACAGGAGATATATAACTTATACCAGCTATACATATATATTATATACAGTATATACCCAGGTTATACCAGCATGGTCCATATCACTATATATACAGGAGATATATAACTTATACCAGCTGTACATATATATTATATACAGTATATACCAGGTTATACCAGCATGGTCCATATCACTATATACAGGAGATATATAACTTATACCAGCTGTACATATATAATTATATACAGTATATACCAGGTTATACCAGCATGGTCCATATCACTATATACAGGAGATATATAACTTATACCAGCTGTACATGTATAATTATATACAGTATATACCCAGGTTATACCAGCATGGTCCATATCACTATATACAGGAGATATATAACTTATACCAGCTGTACATATATAATTATATACAGTATATACCCAGGTTATACCAGCATGGTCCACATCACTATATACAGGAGATATATAACTTATACCAGCTGTACATATATATTATATATAGTATATACCAGGTTATACCAGCATGGTCCATATCACTATATATAGGAGATATATAACTTATACCAGCTGTACATATATAATTATATACAGTATTTACCAGGTTATACCAGCATGGTCCATATCACTATATACAGGAGATATAGAACTTATACCAGCTGTACATATATATTATATACAGTATATACCCAGGTTATACCAGCATGGTCCATATCACTATATACAGGAGATATATAACTTATACCAGCTGTACATATATAATTATATACAGTATATACCCAGGTTATACCAGCATGGTCCATATCACTATATACAGGAGATATATAACTTATACCAGCTGTACATATATAATTATATACAGTATATACCCAGGTTATACCAGCATGGTCCATATCACTATGTACAGGAGATATATAACTTATACCAGCTGTACATATATATTATATACAGTATATACCCAGGTTATATCAGCATGGTCCATATCACTATATATACAGGAGATATATAACTTATACCAGCTGTACATATATATTATATACAGTATATACCAGGTTATACCAGCATGGTCCATATCACTATATACAGGAGATATATAACTTATACCAGCTGTACATGTATAATTATATACAGTATATACCCAGGTTATACCAGCATGGTCCATATCACTATATACAGGAGATATATAACTTATACCAGCTGTACATATATATTATATACAGTATATACCCAGGTTATACCAGCATGGCCCATATCACTATATACAGGAGATATATAACTTATACCAGCTGTACATATATAATTATATACAGTATATACCAGGTTATACCAGCATGGTCCATATCACTATTTACAGGAGATATATAACTTATACCAGCTGTACATGTATAATTATATACAGTATATACCCAGGTTATACCAGCATGGTCCATATCACTATATACAGGTGATATATAACTTATACCAGCTGTACATATATAATTATATACAGTATATACCTGGTTATACCAGCAAGGTCCATATCACTATATACAGGAGATATATAACTTATACCAGCTGTACATATATAATTATATATAGTATATACCCAGGTTATACCAGCATGGTCCATATCACTATATACAGGAGATATATAACTTATACCAGCTGTACATATATATTATATATAGTATATACCCAGGTTATACCAGCATGGTCCATATCACTATATACAGGAGATATATAACTTATACCAGCTGTACATATATATTATATATAGTATATACCAGGTTATACCAGCAAGGTCCATATCACTATATACAGGAGATATATAACTTATACCAGCTGTACATATATATTATATACAGTATATACCCAGGTTATACCAGCATGGTCCATATCACTATATACAGGATATATATAACTTATACCAGCTGTACATATATAATTATATACAGTATATACCCAGGTTATACCAGCATGGTCCATATAACTATATACAGGAGATATATAACTTATACCAGCTGTACATATATAATTATATACAGTATATACCCAGGTTATACCAGCATGGTCCATATCACTATATACAGGAGATATATAACTTATACCAGCTGTACATATATATTATATACAGTATATACCCAGGTTTTACCAGCATGGTCCATATCACTATATACAGGAGATATATAACTTATACCAGCTGTACATATATAATTATATACAGTATATACCCAGGTTATACCAGCATGGTCCATATCACTATATACAGGAGATATATAACTTATACCAGCTGTACATATATATTATATACAGTATATACCCAGGTTATACCAGCATGGTCCATATCACTATATACAGGAGATATATAACTTATACCAGCTGTACATATATAATTATATACAGTATATACCAGGTTATACCAGCATGGTCCATATCACTATATACAGGAGATATATAACTTATACCAGCTGTACATATATATTATATACAGTATATACCCAGGTTATACCAGCATGGTCCATATCACTATATACAGGAGATATATAACTTATACCAGCTGTACATATATATTATATACAGTATATACCCAGGTTATACCAGCATGGTCCATATCACTATATACAGGAGATATATAACTTATACCAGCTGTACATATATATTATATACAGTATATACCCAGGTTATACCAGCATGGTCCATATCACTATATACAGGAGATATATAACTTATACCAGCTGTACATATATAATTATATACAGTATATACCCAGGTTATACCAGCATGGTCCATATCACTATATACAGGAGATATATAACTTATACCAGCTGTACATATATAATTATATCCAGTATATACCAGGTTATACCAGCATGGTCCATATCACTATGTACAGGAGATATATAACTTATACCAGCTGTACATGTATATTATATACAGTATATACCCAGGTTATATCAGCATGGTCCATATCACTATATATACAGGAGATATATAACTTATACCAGCTGTACATATATATTATATACAGTATATACCAGGTTATACCAGCATGGTCCATATCACTATATACAGGAGATATATAACTTATACCAGCTGTACATGTATAATTATATACAGTATATACCCAGGTTATACCAGCATGGTCCATATCACTATATACAGGAGATATATAACTTATGCCAGCTGTACATATATATTATATACAGTATATACCCAGGTTATACCAGCATGGCCCATATCACTATATACAGGAGATATATAACTTATACCAGCTGTACATATATAATTATATACAGTATATACCAGGTTATACCAGCATGGTCCATATCACTATATACAGGAGATATATAACTTATACCAGCTGTACATGTATAATTATATACAGTATATACCCAGGTTATACCAGCATGGTCCATATCACTATATACAGGAGATATATAACTTATACCAGCTGTACATATATAATTATATACAGTATATACCCAGGTTATACCAGCATGGTCCATATCACTATATACAGGAGATATATAACTTATACCAGCTGTACATATATAATTATATACAGTATATACCAGGTTATACCAGCAAGGTCCATATCACTATATACAGGAGATATATAACTTATACCAGCTGTACATATATAATTATATATAGTATATACCCAGGTTATACCAGCATGGTCCATATCACTATATACAGGAGATATATAACTTATACCAGCTGTACATATATATTATATATAATATATACCCAGGTTATACCAGCATGGTCCATATCACTATATACAGGATATATATAACTTATACCAGCTGTACATATATAATTATATACAGTATATACCCAGGTTATACCAGCATGGTCCATATAACTATATACAGGAGATATATAACTTATACCAGCTGTACATATATAATTATATACAGTATATACCCAGGTTATACCAGCATGGTCCATATCACTATATACAGGAGATATATAACTTATACCAGCTGTACATATATATTATATACAGTATATACCCAGGTTATACCAGCATGGTCCATATCACTATATACAGGAGATATATAACTTATACCAGCTGTACATGTATAATTATATACAGTATATACCCAGGTTATACCAGCATGGTCCATATCACTATATACAGGAGATATATAACTTATACCAGCTGTACATATATATTATATACAGTATATACCCAGGTTATACCAGCATGGTCCATATCACTATATATACAGGAGATATATAACTTATACCAGCTGTACATATATATTATATACAGTATATACCAGGTTATACCAGCATGGTCCATATCACTATATACAGGAGATATATAACTTATACCAGCTGTACATATATAATTATATACAGTATATACCAGGTTATACCAGCATGGTCCATATCACTATATACAGGAGATATATAACTTATACCAGCTGTACATGTATAATTATATACAGTATATACCCAGGTTATACCAGCATGGTCCATATCACTATATACAGGAGATATATAACTTATACCAGCTGTACATATATAATTATATACAGTATATACCCAGGTTATACCAGCATGGTCCACATCACTATATACAGGAGATATATAACTTATACCAGCTGTACATATATATTATATATAGTATATACCAGGTTATACCAGCATGGTCCATATCACTATATATAGGAGATATATAACTTATACCAGCTGTACATATATAATTATATACAGTATATACCAGGTTATACCAGCATGGTCCATATCACTATATACAGGAGATATAGAACTTATACCAGCTGTACATATATATTATATACAGTATATACCCAGGTTATACCAGCATGATCCATATCACTATATACAGGAGATATATAACTTATACCAGCTGTACATGTATAATTATATACAGTATATACCCAGGTTATACCAGCATGGTCCATATCACTATATACAGGAGATATATAACTTATACCAGCTGTGCATATATATTATATACAGTATATACCCAGGTTATACCAGCATGGTCCATATCACTATATACAGGAGATATATAACTTATACCAGCTGTACATATATAATTATATACAGTATATACCCAGGTTATACCAGCATGGTCCATATCACTATATACAGGAGATATATAACTTATACCAGCTGTACATATATAATTATATACAGTATATACCAGGTTATACCAGCATGGTCCATATCACTATATACAGGAGATATATAACTTATACCAGCTGTATATATATATAATTATACACAGTATATACCCAGGTTATACCAGCATGGTCCATATCCCTATATACAGGAGATATATAACGTATACCAGCTGTACATATATAATTATATACAGTATATACCCAGGTTATACCAGCATGGTCCATATCACTATATACAGGAGATATATAACTTATACCAGCTGTACATATATATTATATACAGTATATACCCAGGTTATACCAGCATGGTCCATATCACTATATACAGGATATATATAACTTATACCAGCTGTACATATATAATTATATACAGTATATACCCAGGTTATACCAGCATGGTCCATATCACTATATACAGGAGATATATAACTTATACCAGCTGTACATATATAATTATATACAGTATATACCCAGGTTATACCAGCATGGTCCATATCACTATATACAGGAGATATATAACTTATACCAGCTGTACATATATATTATATACAGTATATACCCAGGTTATACCAGCATGGTCCATATCACTATATACAGGAGATATATAACTTATACCAGCTGTACATATATAATTATATACAGTATATACACAGGTTATACCAGCATGGTCCATATCACTATATACAGGAGATATATAACGTATACCAGCTGTACATATATATTATATACAGTATATACCAGGTTATACCAGCATGGTCCATATCACTATATACAGGAGATATATAACTTATACCAGCTGTACATGTATAATTATATACAGTATATATCAGGTTATACCAGCATGGTCCATATCACTATATACAGGAGATATATAACTTATACCAGCTGCACATATATAATTATATACAATATATACCAGGTTATACCAGCATGGACCATATCACTATATACAGGAGATATATAACTTATACCAGCTGTACATGTATAATTATATACAGTATATACCAGGTTATACCAGCATGGTCCATATCACTATATACAGGAGATATATAACTTATACCAGCTGTACATATATATTATATACAGTATATACCCAGGTTATACCAGCATGGTCCATATCACTATATACAGGAGATATATAACTTATACCAGCTGTACATATATAATTATATACAGTATATACCAGGTTATACCAGCATGGTCCATATCACTATATACAGGAGATATATAACTTATACCAGCTGTACATATATATTATATACAGTATATACCAGTATGGCCCATATCACTATATACAGGAGATATATAACTTATACCAGCTGTACATGTATAATTATATACAGTATATACCCAGATTATACCAGCATGGTCCATATCACTATATACAGGAGATATATAACTTATACCAGCTGTACATATATAATTATATACAGTATATACCAGGTTATACCAGCATGGTCCATATCACTATATACAGGAGATATATAACTTATACCAGCTGTACATATATATTATATACAGTATATACCAGCATGGTCCATATCACTATATACAGGACATATATAACTTATACCAGCTGTACATGTATAATTATATACAGTATATACCCAGGTTATACCAGCATGGTCCATATCACTATATACAGGAGATATATAACTTATACCAGCTGTACATATATAATTATATACAGTATATACCAGGTTATACCAGCATGGTCCATATCACTATATACAGGAGATATATAACTTATACCAGCTGTACATATATAATTATATACAGTATATACCAGGTTATACCAGCATGGTCCATATCACTATATACAGGAGATATATAACTTATACCAGCTGTACATATATAATTATATACAGTATATACCCGGGTTATACCAACATACTAAATGTTCTTTCTTTTTCTGCTTCTTTCTCAGACTTAAGAAGAATTTCCTTACAATGAATCATCTCCTTCAGACGACCTTCCAGTTGGCGGAGACCCTAGATAAGAAGTCTCAGGATCTTGACGTCCTTTTAGCCAAACAACTGGAGAGATCCACTACTTTAGCCTACAGAAACATGCTGAGATCCTGATGAAGGACTGCGGGCTCCTATGGGGGGCACACAGAGGGTCCCCTCCCACCCCATAACAGCTTCTATATCTTCCCATATAGGACAGAGATCTTCTCCCGGAGGGGATGGAGCCCACTTGATCGGGGGGTCCTCCTCCATTGCTGCCAAATGGGCGACCACAATGGTACACGAGCCCCTGACCACCACTGAGGACTGACTTAAAGGGGTACTCGGAACGTTCGGAACATTTTGTAGCTGAGGCTTTGTCCAAACACGTTAAAGGGGTACTCCACTGGCCAGCATTCCGAACATTTAGTTCCAAACGCTGTGCGCGTGCTGCGGGGGTCCGCCACGCCCCCTCGTGACATCACACCACGCCCCCTCGTGACATCACACCACGCCCCCTCGTGACATCACACCACGCCCCCTCGTGAAATCACCATGCCCCCTCGTGACATCACACCACGCCCCCTCGTGACATCACACCACGCCCCCTCGTGACATCACCATGCCCCCTCGTGACATCACACCACGCCCCCTCGTGACATCACACCACGCCCCCTCGTGACATCACCATGCCCCCTCGTGACATCACACCACGCCCCCTCGTGACATCACCATGCCCCCTCGTGACATCACCATGCCCCCTCGTGACATCACACCACGCTCCCTTGTGACATCACACCATGCCCCCTCGTGACATCACACCACGCCCCCTCGTGACATCACCATGCCCCCTCGTGACATCACACCACGCTCCCTTGTGACATCACACCATGCCCCCTCGTGACATCACACCACGCCCCCTCGTGACATCACCATGCCCCCTCGTGACATCACCATGCCCCCTCGTGACATCACACCACGCTCCCTTGTGACATCACACCATGCCCCCTCGTGACATCACACCACGCCCCCTCGTGATGTCACGCCTCGCTCCCTCGTGATGTCACGCCTCGCCCCCTCAATGAAAGTCTATGGGAGGGGGCGTGACGTCCGTCACGCCCCCTCCCATAGACGTGCATTGAGGGGGCATGGTGTGATGTCACGAGGGGGCGTGACTGACCCCCCGCAGCGCGCACACAGCGTTAGGAACTAAATGTTCCGAATGCTGGCCAGTGGAGTACCCCTTTAACGTGTTTGGACAAAGCCTAAGCTACAAAATTTTCCGGACGTTCCATTCGCTGTGTGCGCGCACTGCGTATGTTGGCCACACCCCCTCGTGTCGTCACACCATGCCCCCTCAATGCACATCACGCCCTTTAATGTGTTTAGACAAAGCGTAAGCTACAAAATGTTCCGAACGCTGTGTGCCACGCCCCCTCATGACATCACGCCCCCCTCGTGACATCACGCCACGCCCCCTCAATACAAGTCTATGGGAGGGGGCGTGACGACCGTCATGCCCCCTCCCATAGACTTGCATTGAGGGGGCGTGACGTTATGAGGGGATGTGACCAACCCCTGCAGCGCGAACACAGCGTTCGGAACTAAATGTTTCGAACGCTGGCCAGTGGAGTACCCCTTTGACGTGTTTGGACAAAGCGTAAGCTACAAAATGTTCCGAACGTTCCGAACGCTGTGTGCGCGCTGCGGGGGTCGGCCACGCCACCTCGTGACATCACGCCCCCTTGTGACATCACGCTACGCCCCCTCAATGCAAGTCTATGGGAGGGGGCGTGACGGCCGTCACGCCCCCTCCCATAGACTTGCATTGAGGGGCATGGCGTACCGGCACGAGGGGGCGTGGCCAGCCCCTGCAGCGCGCACACAGCGTTTGGAACTAAATGTTTCGAACCCTGGCCAGTGGAGTACCCCTTTAACTTGTTTGGACAAAGCGTAAGCTACAAAATGTACCTTCAACACAATGGCGGCTTTCTTTCTTCCATCCCCCGTTTTCCGCTTTGTCGGAGATTGTGTTGGGAGAAGTGTATTCCCAGTATGATCCTATATAAATGTAAATGCTGTGAAGGAGGTTTCCATATGAAAGGTTTATAGGTGTTGTAGAAATAGGGTATGTATTCACGTAGCGGGTACCATAGAGGATCGGTAATAATAATAGCGCCACGCTGTGTGCTTCACTAGGAATTGTATTACACAACACCACGAGAGCCCGTCCTACAGAACGGGAAGGAAAACAGATGAAACCGCTCCGGGATCTCAGTAACCCCGGCACTATAGTAGGGGCCCCTTCTGTTATAGGGCCCGCTCTCATCTAAGGATATGTCCATTGGAATCTTCTTAAAATGCACCCGTCATATCAAATAAAAAATAATACTTCCATATATGTTACTCACCAGGTCATGCAGATTCTTTACATGTTTTTTTTTTTTATATGTCTAGCTTCTGTATTTGGCTCACAAATCCCTCTGTTCTGCTGCTCACTCATTCTGACATCCACTGCTCGGGGGGTGGTGTCCGAGGCAAGCACTGAGCCCACCCTCACTCATCATGCATTCACTTCCTTCCTGAGTCTGCTGTGCTGTACTGGGTCTCTTCATCCAATCTGCTGCTCACTCATTCTGACATCCACTGCTCAGGGGGTGGTGTCCGAGACAATCACTGAGCCCACCCTCACTCACCATGCATTCACTTCCTTCCTGAGTCTGCTGTGCTGTACTGAGTCTCTTCATCCAGTCTGCTGCTCACTCATTCTGACATCCACTGCTCGGGGGGTGGTGTCCGAGGCAAGCACTGAGCCCACCCTCACTCCCCATGCATTCACTTCCTTTCTGAGTCTGCTGTGCTGTACTGGGTCTCTTCAGCCAATCTGCTGCTCACTCATTCTGACATCCACTGCTCGGGCGGTGGTGTCCAAAGCAAGTACTGAGCCCGCCCTCACTCCCCATGCATTCACTTCCTTTCTGAGTCTGCTGTGCTGTACTGGGTCTCTTCATCCAATCTGCTGCTCACTCATTTTGACATTCACTGCTCGGGCAGTGGTGTCCGAGGCAAGTACTGAGCCCACCCTCACTCACCATGCATTCACTTTCTTCCTGAGTCTGCTGTGCTGACTCTCTTCATCCAATCATTGCAGACTGCTCTGTAACATCCCCCCCCCCCCTCTCTGTTTTCATGCTGCAGTCTGAAAGGACAGGAGTGAGCACTGAGGATTGCTAGTCCTGCCCTCACTTCCTGGACTTTTTCCCAGTCTGAACTTCAGCTGGGACGAAGGTGATGCTGCAGCCGGATACTATTACATTTTGGATGGTATGGGGACCCCTAGTGGTCTTTTTTATAAGCCATGATTTAAATAAACATTTTTTATGAAGTATATTAGAAATGTTAATGTTTTGTCTAAATGTACAACATATAAAAAGTTTTTAATTCTGACAGTGGCTATTTTAAGGAGTACTCTGCTGGAAAACATTTTTATTTTATTTTTTTTAAATCAGCTGGTGCCAAAAAATTACAGATTTGTAAATTACTTCTTTTTAAAAATCTTAATCCTTTCAGTACTTATCAGCTGCTATATGCTCCACAGGAAGTTCTTCCCATGTCAGGAACTTTCCAGAGCAGGAGAGGTTTGCTATGGGGATTTGCTCCTTCTCTGGACAGTTCCTGACATGGACAGAGGTGTCAGCAGAGAGCACTGTGATCAGACTGAAAATAACTACACAACTTCTGCTGTAGTATACAGCAGCTGATAAGTACTGGAAGGATTAAGATTTTTTTATATATATAATTATATATATATTATATATATAATTATATATATATATTATATGTAATTTACAAATCTGTTTAATTTTCTGGCACCAGTTGATTTAAAAAAAAATGTTTTTTCTTGGAGTACCCCTTTAAAGGGGTATTCTGGAATCAGACCACAGTATTTAAATATATGGTGTAATGACAAATTGAACTGGATTCAGCAAGTTTTTTTTTTCTTGATTCTCCTACCTCCAGACACCTCCCTCTCTCCTGACAGGAAGTTATTTAGTCCTCTCATTGTGAGTGTGGTGTTGTCTCAGATATGTCATCCTCTCCCCTACATGTCCTCTCACTAGCTTTTAGTCGAGTAGTTACTTATTACTACAATTTCCAAAATGCATTGCTTTCCCCCAGCTCTTTATCACATCCCTCCCACCCAGCCTATTCCCCTCCCATAGAAATCCTGCCAGTTCCCCACCCAGAGCTGTTTCAGATTATGGTACGACAGTCTAAAGAACCAGCTGTATTCATTTCCTGTCTGCTCCTCTGCCTGTGGCATTGCTCAGCACAAGAAAGCATGCTGTAACCACACTTCATTCTTCCCTAATTTTCCCAATTAACATATATGTATATGACAGCGATATGGTGATGTAGCTGTAGGGGCTGGTCTGAGGTGGTGACATCAATCAGGGGGCGGGGCTAGAGCTCAAAGACAAGATCCAACCACTCCTCCTTAGAAAGCAAAGGATGATGCATTGTCTTGGGGGAGAGGGAGGAGCTATGGAGCTGCTGAGACAACACAACACTGACAATGAGAGGGCTACACAACTTCCTGTCAGGAGAGATGGAGAAGCTTCGGGTGGCTGCTGAGACACCACACTGACAATGAGAGGACTACACAACTTCCTGTCAGGGGTAAATTAAGCAGAAACATGCTGTCAGCCAGTACAATTAGTCACAACCCTATATAAGCAAGTTATATATCTTGGGGTATTAGCTTTATTTAACCCCCTAACGACCATGGAGGTATATTTACGTCCATGACCGGCTCCCGATCTGTGAAGCTTCTGAGCGCGCTTTGTATCTGCGGGGTCCCTACAGGGGGCTATAACACTGCATAAAAAAAAAAATTATAAAAGTTTAAAAAAAGTTTATAAATGTGATTTAACCCCTTCCCTAATAGAAATCAGAATCACCCCCCCCCCCTTTTCCCCATTAAAAATAAAAATAAAAAATGTGTAAATAAAAATTAAAACAAACATATGTGGTATCGCCGCGTGCGTAAATGTCCGAACCATAAAAGTATATAATTAATTAAACCACACGGTCAATGGCGTAGGTGCAAAAAACATTCCAAATTCCAAAATAGCGTATTTTGGGTTACTTTTTATACCATAAAAACATTTATAAAAAGCAATCAAAAAATCTGATTAAAACAAAAATGCTACCAATAAAAACTTCAGATCACGGCACGAAAAAATTTGCCCTAATACCGCCCTGTACGTGGAAAAATATAGGTTATAGGGGTCAGAAGAGGACAATTTTAAACCATTTTCCTGCATGTAGTTATGATTTTTTCCAGAAGTCCAACAAAATCAAACCTATATAAGTAGGGGATCATTTTAACCGTATGGACCTACAGAATAATGATCAGGTGTCATTTTACCGAAAAATTTACTGCGTAGAATGGGAAGCCCCCAAAAGTTACAAAATGGTGTTTTTTCTTCAATTTTGTTGCACAATGATTTTTTGTTTTCCGTTTCGCTGTCGATTTTTGGGTAAAATGACTGATGTCACTGCAAAGTAGAATTGGTGGCGCAAAAAATAAGCCCTCCTATGGATTTTTAGGTACGAAATTGAAAGGGTTAGGATTTTTAAAATGTAAGGAGGAAAAAACTGAAGTGCAAAAACGGAAAAACGCTTGGTCCTTAAGGGGTTAAATCCATTTTTTTTTTTTTTTTACCAGAATACCCTATTAGTAAAGTAGTTGCCCAGACTGATTGGAAGTCGTCCTGATCCGTACCCATCTGTACGAGTCACTGACTCCTCGGCCTCGTCCACCATTATATGAGTCTATGGGATCCTGGGGTCGAGCTCTCGTGAGTTTTGTTTTCGGAATCTTCATTATAAAAGCCGCGCACTGAACCCTCGTAACAATAGAGAGACGTCTTCCAAGACGTGAGTAATGTCTTCAGAACAAGTGACTCATCTTTATTGAGTCACGTTCCATAAAATTGATTATAAAGAGTGTTTATGGGACTACGGGGCATCTGTATACACCAGTGTTTCCCAACCAGGGTGCCTCCAGCTGTTGCAAAACTACAACTCCCAGCCTGCCCGGACAGCCTTTGGCTGTCCGGGCAGGCTGGGAGTTGTAGTTTTGCAACAGCTGGAGGCACCCTGGTTGGGAAACACTGGTATACAAAGAGGCGGCTTTAGACTTTGTGAGGCCTTAGGCGAAACCCCACCACCAGCTTGTGAACTTAAAGGGGTACTCCAGTGGGAAAAATTTTTTAAATCAACTGGTGCCAGAAAGTTAAACAGATTTGTAAATTACTTCTATTTAAGAATCTTAATCCTTCCAGTACTTATCAGCTGCTGTAGGAAGTTATTTTCTTTTTGTAATTTCCTTTCTGCCTGACCACAGTGCTCTCTGCTGACATCTCTGTCCATGTCAGGAACTGTCCAGAGTAGGAGCAAATCCCCATAGCAAACCTCTCCTGCGCTGGACAGTTCCTGACATGGACAGAGGTATAAATAATTATACTGCACCATGACCCCTACCATTCCCACCATATAGTGACGGGATAATACCACCGTACTGATACTGAATAACACCGCTATACACAGACGTTATCGGCCTCGGCTCTACAGACCATATCAGTGACTACATCCTACATACAGTAACATCGGGTGACATCTTCTCTAATTGGAGTCGTTCACTTTCCTTTTTCTTCTCCATCCGGCCCAGACCGTCATGATCATTTCTTCCATTCACAACTCGTCTCCACAGAACCTGTCAGACAAACATTTTAGACTCCGTACCCTTTATGCACCTCCAGCGCTCTATACAGTACTTATAACCCCATGGGTGTCTTACACAGCAGAGTGGGTAGATAAGGTGGTTGGGGGAAGAATAGGTAGCCCCCTATATATAGTAGTAGCAGTCCCCCTTTAGGTAGTGGTAGCAGAAGCCCCCCTTCAAGTAGTAGTATCAGCCCACTTTAGGTAGTAGTAGTAGTAGTAGCAGCAGTAGCTCCCTTTTATTTAGCAGCAACCCCCTTTAGGTAGCAGCAACATCAGCCCCCTTTAATCAGTAGCAGCAGCAGCCCCCTTTAGGTAGTAGCAGCAGCAGCCCCCTTTAGGTAGTAGCAGCAGCAGCCCCCTTTAGGTAGTAGCAGAAGCCCCCCTTTAAGTAGTAGAATCAGCCCACTTTAGGTAGTAGTAGTAGTAGTAGAGGTAGCAGCAGCCCCCTTTTATTTAGCAGCAACCCCCTTTAGGTAGCAGCAACATCAGCCCCCTTTAATCAGTAGCAGCAGCAGCCCCCTTTAGGTAGTAGCAGCAGCAGCCCCCTTTAGGTAGTAGCAGCAGCAGCCCCCTTTAGGTAGTAGCAGAAGCCCCCCTTTAAGTAGTAGAATCAGCCCACTTTAGGTAGTAGTAGTAGTAGTAGCAGCAGCAGCCCCCTTTTATTTAGCAGCAACCCCCTTTAGGTAGCAGCAACATCAGCAGCAGCAGCAGCCCCCTTTAGGTAGTAGCAGCAGCAGCCCCCTTTAGTCAGTAGGGTTTCCTCTCTTCTTCCTTCCCCTCCGCGCTCCGATGCATGATGACGTCACTCATGCACCGGAGCACAGAGGAAGGACACTGTGCCTCTTGTGGTTGCCCTCATAATGTGGGTGGTCACAAGAGTGATTGACAGAGCGAGGAGCCAATAGCTCTTTGGTCTGTGAAAACAGCGGAGCGGCCCACACTTAACTATAGACGTGTCTGTAAGACACACCTATAGTTAAATACATCCAGGACCGGCGGGCTCTGCAGAGTAGCGATGCACTCTCATAGGGGGAGAGTTAGGTGGCTGCAAGGCCCCCTCAAGCGCGAGGCCTTAGGCAGGCGCCTAACTCACCTAATAGGAGAGCCGCCTCTGTGTATACGGTCATTCCAGTAATGTACAGCCAGATGGTAACGGACACCTGTAGATCTAAGAGAGTCCCCTGTATAGAACTCTCCTCAGTCACATGGTAGATACATTGTATAAAATAGTCCTAAATAGTAACAAATTTCACATTGTCTTTCTCCTGTGCTCAGTGTCGCCCCCTACAGAGTCGTGGACATCATGTGAGCTGTTCAGAGCAGATTTTTGACACAGTGTTCTCATTAATCTCTATAGGTGTCTGAGCTCAGTTTCTCTGTTACAGAAAAAGTTCCCGAAATAAAAATTTGACTACCTTCAGCCACCACTAGAGGGAGGTCATGTTCATTCTGCATACTGTGTTCTCATAGAGTTTAAGGTTAGAACAGTATGCAGTAAGCTCTTAGGCTCCCCCTAGTGGTGGCTTTCAAAAATTGCATCCTCTAACGCGTGTTGGGAAAAAGGATCCAAAAGTCATTGTCTTCACTTGGTATCTTCCCCAGCTTTTCCACCCCGGCTGTTGCAAAACTACAACTCCCAGCATGCCCGGACAGCCGTTGGCTGTCCGGGTATGCTGGGAGTTGTAGTTTTGCAACAGTTGGAGGCACCTTGGTAGGGGGCCTCCAGAACAATGCTCCAGAGCATCAAAATGGATGGACAGTGATTTGCCCTACAGGATCATTAGACAGCTGTGTGATCATCAAAGACTGGCCCAGAGTGCATCACCCAACCTTGCTGCAGGGGGCGCCACCTATTTTGTAAGCACCATAAATCCTATTTGTACAGCATTTTTTGCTATATATATATATATATATATATATATATATATATATATATATAGAGCGGTTATATGATCGTTACTATTTGAGCACAGAATGGCGGTATTTACAAGGTTACTTCATATATTTTTTGTTATTATTTCAGCACTATATTTACATTGTATAAGGTGGCAGTGACACTTTATAGCCCTATCGTTACAATTTTCTTTTAGGTATGAAGTTGTTATATGGTCACAGTGTAGCAGTATTTACGAAACATATGATCGTGTCACAGTGTGGCGCCATTATTACTATATTTCATGTATGGAGCTGTTAAATGGTCACTGTATGGCGGTATTTACGCTGGTGATAGAGCTGTATAGTGCTATTATTACTGTATTGTATGTATGGAACTGTTACTTGGTCACTGTATGGCGGTATTTACACATTATATGGTGGCCGCAGAATTGTATAACACTATTATTGCAATATGTTTTTATATGGAGCTGTTATATGGTCACTGCATAGTGGTATTTACATGAATGGCGGTAGTAGTAGCATTATATAGTGCAATTCCTACTATATAGTATGTACGGAGTTGTTACATGGTCACTGTATGGCAGTATTTATGCTGGTGATAGAGCTGTATAGTGCTATTATTACTATATTGTATGTATGGAGCTGTTACTAGGTCACTGTATGGCGGTATTTACACAATATATGGTGGCCGCAGAATTGTATAACACTATTATTGCATTATGTTTTTATATGGAGCTGTTATATGGTCACTGCATAGTGGTATTTACATGAATGGCGGTAGTATTAGCATTATATAGTGCAATTCCTACTATATAGTATGTACGGAGTTGTTACATGGTCACTGTATGGCAGTATTTACATTGTATTTAGTAATGGCATGCTATAGTGCTAATATTACTATTTACAGTTATGGTGGTAGCAGCATTGAATGGCGCGATTATTACCATATTTCATGTATGGCGATATTTACATCATGTATGATGGCAGTGACATTGTATAGCACTATTACTACAGTATTTTATGTATGGAACTACTATATGGTCACTGTATGGCTGCATTTACGTTTATATTGGTGGTAGCACTGTCTAACGCTATTATTACCATATTTAATCTAAGGAACTGGTACATGGTCACTGTATAGCAGTATTTACAGTTATAGTAGCGGTAGCACTGTATAGCGCCATTATTACCATATTTTATCTACGGAACTGTTACATGGTCACTGTATAGCAGTATTTACAGTTATAGTAGCGGTAGCACTGTATATCGCCATTATTACCATATTTTATCTACGGAACTGTTACATGGTCACTGTATAGCAGTATTTACAGTTATAGTAGCGGTAGCACTGTATATCGCCATTATTACCATATTTTATCTACGGAACTGTTACATGGTCACTGTATAGCAGTATTTACAGTTATAGTAGCGGTAGCACTGTATAGCGCCATTATTACCATATTTAATCTATGGTACTGTTACACGGTCACTGTATAGAAGTTTTTACATTGTAGATTGTGGCACTGTATAGCGCTATTATTACCATAGTTTATCTATATCACTGTATGGCGGTATGTATATTGTGTATAGTGATGGTGGAACGCTAAAACATAATTATTTAAAGGGGTATTCTGGTGAAAAACTTTTTTTTTTTTTTTTTTTAAATCAACTGGTGCCAGAAAGTTAAACAGATTTTGAATTAAAAATCTTAATCCTTCCAGGACTTTTTAGCTGCTGAATAATACAGAGGAAATTCTTTTCTTTTTTGAACACAGAGCTCTCTGCTGACATCACGAACACAGTGCTCTCTGCTGACATCTCTGTCCATTTTAGGAACTGTCCAGAGCAGTATATGTTTTCTATGGGGATTTTCTCCTTCTCTGGAGAGTTCCTAAAATGGACAGAGAAATCAGCAGAGAGCACTGTGCTCATGATGTCAGCAGAGAGCTCTGTGTTCCAAAAAGAAAAGAATTTCCTCTGTAGTATTCAGCAGCTAAAAAGTCCTGGAAGGATTAATATTTTTTAATAGAAGTCATTTACAAATCTGTTTAACTTTCTGGCACCAGTTGATTTAAAAAAAAAAAAAAAGGTTTTCCACCGGAGTACCCCTTTAAGCCGTTCTATGAAATACACTGCTTTTCACCCAGCTTTTCCAGAACCAGGCATACCTATGAGGATGACTTTTAACAAGTGGACAGAAGACGATGTCTCAAGGACTCTCTGGAGATGTCGATGAATTTCGGGACATGTTGTGTCACATGACTGGCGGTGGAGGCGTCCCGCCTCCACCGCCAGTCATGTGACACAACATGTCCTGAAAATCTCTGCTCTATTATTGTCATACATTTTTGTATTTTAAACATTAAGACAAAAATAAACAACATTTTACTTGGAGAGTTTGTTGAGTGCGCTGAGGATTATACCAGGTCCATGGCGGCGGCTGATTACATCCCAGAATCCCCTTGGAGTATCGCGGCGGTGGCGGTAATCATGGCTGCTGTCTGTTATATATCAGTGACACTTCTCATAGGGCTGAGTAATCTTCCAGTCACGCGGTGGAGACGCTCCCAGTAAATAATGGTTGATTGCTCCATCACGGGGGACGTCTGGGGCCTCGGGCTGACGAACATGAAGACAAAATGCGCAATAAGGCCGAGGATCGGGAGATGTTCACTTGTGAAATGAATTAAAGATCCGATGAATTACAAATCAACCTTCTTATCTCCAAAATCTTCTAACACTGTGAAGTCTATCGAGGAATTAGGGATTGTGCAAGGCTGCAATCGAGAGGACAGACCTAACCAATAAGTGACCACCGAGAGGACAGACCTGACCAATAAGTGACCACCGAGAGGACAGACCTGACCAATAAGTGACCACCGAGAGGACAGACCTGACCAATAAGTGACCACCGAGAGGACAGACCTGACCAATAAGTGACCACTGAAAGGACAGACCTGACCAATAAGTGACCACCGAGAGGACCGACCTTACCAACAAGTGACCACCGAGAGGACAGACCTGACCAATAAGTGACCACCGAGAGGATAGACCTGACCAATAAGTGTCCACCGAGAAGACAGACCTGACCAATAAGTGACCACCGAGAGGACAGACCTGACCAATAAGTGACAACCGAGAGGACATACCTGACCAATAAGTGAACACTGAGAGGACAGACCTGACCAATAAGTGACCACCGAGAGGACAGACCTGACCAATAAGTGACCACTGAAAGGACAGACCTGACCAATAAGTAACCACCGAGAGGACAGACCTGACCAAAAATTTACCACCGAGAGGACAGACCTGACCAATAAGTGACCATTGAGAGAAGAGACCTGACCTATAAGTGACCACCGAGAGGACAGACCTGACCAATAAGTGACCACCGAGAGGGCAGACCTGACCAATAAGTGACCACCGAGAGGACAGACCTGACCAATAAGTGACCATTGAGAGGAGAGACCTGACCAATAAGTGACCACCGAGAGCCCAGACCTGACCAATAAGTGACTACTGAGAGGACAGACTTGACCAATAAGTGATCACTGAGAGAATAGACCTGACCAATAAGTGACCACCGAGAGCCCAGACCTGACCAATAAGTGACTACTGAAAGGACAGACTTGACCAATAATTGACCACAGAGAGGACAGACCTGACCAATAAGTGACCACTGAGAGGACAGACCTGACCAATAAGTGACCACCGAGAGGACAGACCTGACCAATAAGTGACCACCGAGAGGACAGACCTGACATATAAGTGACAACTGGGATATGTAGATACATTTCTTGGGGTCACTGGTCGGGATATGTAGATACACTTCTTAGGGTCACTGGTCGGGATATGTAGATACACTTTTTAGGGTCACTGGTCGGGATATGTAGATACACTTTTTAGGGTCACTGGTCGGGATATATAGATACACTTTTTCGGGTCACTGGTCGGGATATGTAGATGCAATGTTTAGGGTCACTGGTCGGGATATGTAGATACACTTTTTAAGGTCACTGGTCGGGATATGTAGATACACTTTTTAGGGTCACTGGTCGGGATATGTAGGTATACATTTTTTAGGGTCACTGGTCGGTATACATAGATACACTTTTTCGGGATATGTAGATACACTTTTATGTAGATACATAGATACACTTTTTCGGGATATGTAGATACACTTTTTAGGGTCACTGGTCGGGATATATAGATACACTTTATCGGGTCACTGGTCGGGATATATAGATACACTTTTTCGGGTCACTGGTCGGGATATGTAGATACACTTTTTAAGGTCACTGGTCGGGATATGTAGATACACTTTTTAGGGTCACTGGTCGGGATATGTAGGTATACATTTTTTAGGGTCACTGGTCGGTATACATAGATACACTTTTTCGGGATATGTAGATACACTTTTATGTAGATACATAGATACACTTTTTCGGGATATGTAGATACACTTTTTAGGGTCACTGGTCGGGATATATAGATACACTTTATCGGGTCACTGGTCGGGATATATAGATACACTTTTTCGGGTCACTGGTCGGGATATGTAGATGCAATGTTTAGGGTCACTGGTCGGGATATGTAGATACACTTTTTAAGGTCACTGGTCGGGATATGTAGATACACTTTTTAGGGTCACTGGTCGGGATATGTAGGTATACATTTTTTAGGGTCACTGGTCGGTATACATAGATACACTTTTTAGGGTCACTGGTCGGGATATGTAGATACACTTTTTAGGGTCAGTGGTCGGCATACGTAGATACACTTTTTAGGGTCACTGGTCGGGATATGTAGATACACTTTTTAGGGTCACTGGTCGGGATATGTAGATATACATTTTAGGGTCACTGGTTGGGATATGTAGATACACTTTTTAGGGTCACTGGTGGGGATATGTAGAAACACTTTTAAGGGTCACTGGTCGGGATATGTAGATACACTTTTTAGGGTCACTGGTCGGGATATGTAGATATACATTTTAGGGTCACTGGTTGGGATATGTAGATACACTTTTTAGGGTCACTGGTCGGGATATGTAGAAACTTTTTAGGGTCACTGGTCAGGATATGTAGATATACTTTTTAGGGTCACTGGTCAGGATACGTGGATACACTTTTTAGGGTCACTGGTCGGGATATGTAGATACACTTTTTAGGGTCACTGGTCGGGATATGTAGAAACACTTTTTAGGGTCACTGGTCGGGATATGTAGAAACACTTTTTAGGGTCACTGGTCAGGATATGTAGATACACTTTTTAGGGTCACTGGTCGGGATATGTAGATATACATTTTAGGGTCACTGGTCAGGATATGTAGATACACTTTTTAGGGTCACTGGTCAGGATATGCAAATATACTTTTTAGGGTCACTGGTCGGGATACGTGGATACACTTTTTAGGGTCACTGGTCGGGGTACGTGGATACACTTTTTAGGGTCACTGGTCGGGATACGTAGATACACTTTTTAGGGTCACTGATCGGAATATGTAGAAACACTTTTTAGGGTCACTGGTCATTATATGTAGATACACTTTTTAGGGTCACTGGTCAGGATATGTAGATACACTTTTTAGGGTCACTGGTCGGGATATGTAGATACACTTTTTAGGGTCACTGGTAGGGATATGTAGATACACTTTTTAGGGTCACTGGTCGGGATATGTAGATACACTTTTTAGGGTCACTGGTCGGGATATGTATATACACTTTTTAGGGTCACTGGTCGGGATATGTAGATACACTTTTTAGGGTCACTGGTCGGGATATGTAGATACACTTTTTAGGGTCACTGGTCGGGATATGTAGATACACTTTTTAGGGTCACTGGTCGGGATATGTAGATAGACTTTTTAGGGTCACTGGTCGGGATACGTGGATACACTTTTTAGGGTCACTGGTCGGGATATGTAGATACACTTTTTAGGGTCACTGGTCGGGATATGTAGATACACTGTTTAGGGTCACTGGTCGGGATATGTAGATACACTTTTTAGGGTCACTGGTCGGGATATGTAGATACACTTTTTAGGGTCACTGGTCGGGATATGTAGATACACTTTTTAGGGTCACTGGTCGGGATATGTAGATACACTTTTTAGGGTCACTGGTCGGGATATGTAGATACACTTTTTAGGGTCACTGGTCGGGATAAGTAGATACACTTTTTAGGGTCACTGGTCGGGATATGTAGATACATTTTTTAGGGTCACTGGTCGGGATATGCAGATACACTTTTTAGGGTCACTGGTCGGGATATGTAGATACATTTTTTAGGGTCACTGGTCGGGATATGCAGATACACTTTTTAGGGTCACTGGTTGGGATATGTAGATACATTTCTTGGGGTCACTGGTCGGGATATGTAGATACATTTCTTGGGGTCACTGGTCGGGATATGTAGAAACACTTTTCAGGGTCACTGGTCGGGATATGTAGATACACTTTTTAGGGTCACCGGTCGGGATATGTAGATACACTTTTTAGGGTCACTGGTCGGGATATGTAGATACACTTTTTAGGGTCACTGGTCGGGGTACGTGGATACACTTTTTAGGGTCACTGGTCGGGATATGTAGATACACTTTTTAGGGTCACTGGTCGGGATATGTAGATACACTTTTTAGGGTCACTGGTCGGGATATGTAGATACACTTTTTAGGGTCACTGGTCGGGGTCCCTCTTGTATGGACTTTGTCTTGCAGAAATACATTATTTTAATTGCGTTCTCCTGGAGACTCTTCGGACTCTTCGCTCCCGTTGAGGCGTAAATCATTTCTCCATCCATTGATTCGCTGCGTTTTACACATCACTATGTCAGGATGGTAAATAACCTCACGAGCTTTACGAGGCCGCGAAATGAATAGAAGATCCAACCAAATCCTGTTCACTGCACGTCCTCAGCGCCCCCTAATGGCCTCCGCAGGCACTACACCTGACAGAATGCTTTATGGTAGATGTTGTGTACATCCCCTGAGTGAGGGATTCGCCTGGACCCTGGTACCTGGACCAGTGTTTCCCAACCAAGGTGCCTCCAGCTGTTGCAAAACCACAACTCCCAGCATGCCCGTGCATTGCAACGTGATACAGTGTTTCCCAACCAGGGTGCCTCCAGCTGTTGCAAAACCACAACTCCCAGCATGCCCGTGCATTGCAACGTGATATAGTGTTTCCCAACCAGGGTGCCTCCAGCTGTTGCAAAACTACAACTCCCAGCATGTTGGACTATATATATTAGTATATAGTATAGGTCAGTGATTCCCAACCAGGGGTGCCTTCAGCTGTTGCAAAACTACAACTCCCAGCATGTTGGACTATATAGTAGTATATAGTATAGGTCAGTGTTTCCCAACCAGAGGTGCCTCCAGCTGTTGCAAAACTACAACTCCCAGCATGTTGGACTATATAGTAGTATATAGTATAGGTCAGTGTTTCCCAACTAGGGGTGCCTCCAGCTGTTGTAAAACTACAACTCCCAGCATGTTGGACTATATTAGTAGTATATAGTATAGGTCAGTGTTTCCCAACTAGGGGTGCCACCAGCTGTTGCAAAACTACAACTCCCAGCATGTTGGACTATATAGTAGTAGATAGTATAGGTCAGTGTTTCCCAACCAGGGGCGCCTCCAGCTGTTGCAAAACTACAACTCCCAGCATGCCCAGTGCCTTGCAGCATGATACAGTGTTTCCCAACCAGGGTGCCTCCAGCTGTTGCAAAGCTACAACTCCCAGCATGTTGGACTATATAGTAGTATATAGTATAGGTCAGTGTTTCCAAACCAGAGTGCCTCCAGCTGTTGCAAAAATACAACTCCCAGCATGTTGGACTATATAGTAGTATATCGTATAGGTCAGTATTTTCCAACCAGGGGTGCCTCCAGCTGTTGCAAAACTACAACTCCCAGCATGTTGGACTATATAGTAGTATATAGTATAGGTTAATGTTTCCCAACCAGTGGTGCCTCCAGCTGTTGCAAAAATACAACTCCCAGCATGTTGGACTATATAGTAGTATATAGTATAGGTCAGTGTTTTCCAACCAGGGGTGCCTCCAGCTGTTGCAAAACTACAACTCCCAGCATGTTGTACTATATAGTAGTAGATAGTATAGGTCAGTGTTTCCCAACCAGGGGCGCCTCCAGCTGTTGCAAAACTACAACTCCCAGCATGCCCAGTGCCTTGCAATGTGATAGAGTGTTTCCCAACCGGGGGTGCCTCCAGCTGTTGCAAAACTACAACTCCCAGCATGTTGGACTATACAGTAGTATATAGTATAGGTCAGTGTTTCCCAACCAGAGGTGCCTCCAGCTGTTGCAAAACTACAACTCCCAGGCCCAGCATGTTGGACTATATAGTAGTATATAGTATAGGTCAGTGTTTCCCAACCAGAGGTGCCTCCAGCTGTTGCAAAACTACAACTCCCAGCATGCCCGGACAGCCAATGGCTGTCCGGGCATGCTGGGAGTTGTAGTTTTGCAACATCTGGAGGCGCACTGGTTGGAAAACACTGACCCGGACAGTCTGTACAGGAGGAAACCGCGGACATGATTTATTCATGCGCCGTGTCTGGCTGAGCGGATCGCACAAAGTAAGACGCATGCACCGTAACGTAATTTCATACCGTAACAACACATCTTTATGTATTCGTGTGTACACGCCGATGTAGCAGAGCTGAGTTTAGCGCATTATTCGCACATCTTAATAGTGGTGTGACATGGGATTTATTTGTAATAAAATCAGTTTTAATGAAATCATCAGGGGTTACGGCAAATAGCACAACCAGCTCTGCTTCATCCGGCAAACTCCTTCCTGCTACACCAGAACCTGCTTAGCTGTATCTTACAACTGTGTCCATCTTCTTCATCCTTCTACCCTATACAAGCTCCGCTCTACTATACTGCAGTATTCTACAATCAATGGCTTTACAGCTGTTGTAAAACTACAAATCCCAGCATGCCCTGCCCACCTGAGACCATTGTGTAACATGGTGGAATTCTGTAGAATCACCTACAGTCCTATGAAGAAGGAAATAATGAAATCTCCCAACTTTTGGTTTGGCCAAAAAAGCGAAACGATTCAAATCTTGGCAACACTTAAAGGGGTACTCCGGTGGAAAACTTTTTTTTTTTTTAAATCAACTGGTGCCAGAAAGTTAAACAGATTTGTAAATTACTTCTATATAAAAATCTTAATCCTTCCAGTACTTATTAGCTGCTGAATACTACAGAGTAAAATCCTTTTCTTTTTGGAACACAGAGCTCTCTGCTGACATCACGAGCACAGTGCTTTCTGCTGACATCTCTGTCCATTTTAAGAACTTGTCCAGAGTAGGAGAAAATCCCCAAAGAAAACATATGGTGCTCTGGACAGTTCCTAAAATGGACAGAGGTGTCAGCAGAGAGCACTGTGCTCGTGATGTCAGCTGCGAGCACTGTGTTCCAATAAGAAAATAATTTCCTCTGTAGTATTCAGCAGCTAATAAGTACTGTAAAGATTAAGATTTTTTAATAGAAGTCATTTACAAATCCATTTAATCCTTCCAGTACTTATTTGCTGCTGAATACTACAGAGGAAATTCTTTTCTTTTTGGAACACAGAGCTCTCTGCTGACATCACGAGCACAGTGCTCTCTGCTGACATCTCTGTCCATTTTAAGAACTGTCCAGAGTAGGAGAAAATCCCCAAAGAAAACATATGCTGCTCTGGACAGTTCCTAAAATGGACAGAGGTGTCAGCAGAGAGCACTGTGCTCGTGATGTCAGCTGCGAGCACTGTGTTCCAATAAGAAAATAATTTCCTCTGTAGTATTCAGCAGCTAATAAGTACTGTAAGGATTAAGATTTTTTAATAGAAGTCATTTACAAATCCATTTAATCCTTCCAGTACTTATTTGCTGCTGAATACTACAGAGGAAATTCTTTTCTTTTTGGAACACAGAGCTCTCTGCTGACATCACGAGCTCAGTGCTCTCTTCTGACATCTCTGTCCATTTTAAGAACTGTCCAGAGTAGGAGAAAATCCCCAAAGAAAACATATGCTGCTCTGGACAGTTCCTAAAATGGACAGAGGTGTCAGCAGAGAGCACTGTGCTCGTGATGTCAGCTGCGAGCACTGTGTTCCAATAAGAAAATAATTTCCTCTGTAGTATTCAGCAGCTAATAAGTACTGTAAGGATTAAGATTTTTTAATAGAAGTCATTTACAAATCCATTTAATCCTTCCAGTACTTATTTGCTGCTGAATACTACAGAGGAAATTCTTTTCTTTTTGGAACACAGAGCTCTCTGCTGACATAACGATTACAGTGCTCTCTGCTGACATCTCTGTCCATTTTAGGAACTGTCCAGAGAAGCATATGTTTGCTATGGGGATTTTCACCTACTCTGGACAGTTCCTCAAATGGACAGAGATGTCAGCAGAGAGCTCTGTGTTCCAAAAAGAAAAGGATTTCCTCTGTAGTATTCAGCAGCTAATAAGTACTGGAAGGATGAAGATTTCTTTTTATTTTTTTTAATAGAAGTCATTTACAAATCTGTTTAACTTTCTGGCACCAGTTGATTAAAAAACAAATAAAAATTTTTTCCACCGGAGTACCCCTTTAAAAGGTAAACTCAGCTCTGCTACACCTGAACCAGCCTAGCTATATGGTACAACTGTGTCTGACATTCTCATTATCCTTCTACCATCCGCACGTTCAGCTCTGCTATACCAGTGTCAGCCTTGCTATACAGCAGTGTTCTCCAACAGGTGACCCTTCCAAGCTGTTGCAAAACTACAACTCCCAGCATGTCCTGTATAGCTCAGCTCTGCTATTCCAGATTCATCCCTGCTATACAGCAGCGGGTGCCCTATCCGGCTGTTGTGAAACTACAACTCCCAGCATGCCCCGACGTCTCTATTGCGGTCTTCTAAAACCAGTGGCTTCTCGGCTGTGGCAAAACTACAACTCCCAGCATGTCCTTCAAGCTCTTGATCTGACCTTGCTCTACAACGGCATTCCCTAACCCAGTGTTTTGCCAAAGAGCGTGTCTTCAGCTGTTGCAAAACTACAACTCCCAGCATGCCCAGAGATACCTGAGCATGTTGGGAGTTGTAGTTTTGCAATGTGATACCGTAAAGCAGTGTTTCCCAACCAGGGTGCCTCCAGCTGTTGCAAAACTACAATTCCCAGCATTCCCTGACAGCCTTTGGCCATTTGGACATGCTGGGAGTTGTAGTTTTGCAATGTGATACTTTAAAGCAGTCTTTCCCAACCAGGGGGATTCCAGCTGTTGCAAAACTACAACTCCCAGCATGCCCAGGTATGGACCTCCAGCTGTTGCAAAACTACAACTCCCAGCATGCCCAGGTATGGACCTCCAGCTGTTCCAAAACTACAACTCCCAGCATGCCCAGGTATGGACCTCCAGCTGTTGCAAAACTACAATTCCCAGCATGCCCAGGTATGGACCTCCAGCTGTTGCAAAACTACAACTCCCAGCATGCCCAGGTATGGACCTCCAGCTGTTGCAAAACTACAACTCCCAGCATGCCCGGACAGCCTTCGGCTGTCCGGGCATTCTGGGAGTTGTAGTTTTGCAACAGCTGGAGTGAACACTATTCCAACCAGTGGCTCTCCAGTTGTGGCAAAACTACAACTCCCAGCATGCCCGGACAACCTACGGATGAGAGTGGGATATGTAGGTATATGTAGCAGAGTGGAATGTGTTGTTTTACATCCTAAGGCTGCGCCATATGATACGTTTTGTCCATGCAAAACCTTAGAACCCATGGTCTCTAAATTGTCAACCTCCAGCTGTTGCAAAACTACAACTCCCAGCATGCTGTAGTTTTGCAACATCTATTGGCATCAATCAGCTCTACTCACTCAGCTCTGCTACACCTGACAGACTCAGCTCTCATGTCACACATAGCTTCACTGAACCTGCCCAACATGTGTTCAGCTGTGCAGCCTGGCATCCCAAGGGTTAACCAAGGGATCCCTCCCTCCCCTCCTCCTGGCAGAGGGCTCCTCCTCCTCCTCCATCCATCCATCCATGGTCAGGTCTGCAGCTGCCTCATCTCGGCTGCGCCAGGAATTACAGCCCCATCAATTGTCTGAGGAGCCTGAGGAGTGGAGGAAGGAGCTGGAGCATCTACCTGCCTATAAAGTCACTGGAGGGGGGTGTGAATACTTATGGGACAGCTACCTGCCTATTAGGTCACCTGGAGGGGTTGTGTATCCTCAAGGAGCAGCTTTTCTTTTGGAAGGTCCCTTGGATTGGAGGCGAGAAGGTAAAAGTCTCATCTGCTCGGTCTATTACTGTCTAATCCGTATTGTGCTGCGGAGTAGCAGAGCTGAGTTTGCTCTGTGAGCTGAGATGTAGATGAGTTATGTTACATGGGACTTCTAGCATCGTAACAAATGTAGCAGAGGAGGAACCCATCTGACCAGACAGGACTAGGATGGATACAGCAGTGTTCATGTAACAGAGATGAGTATGTCATGTGAGCTGATGAGTGTGTAAGTGTATAGATGTAGCAGAGATGAGTGTGTAAGTGTATAGATGTAGCAGAGATGAGTATGTCATGTGAGCTGATGAGTGTGTAAGTGTATAGATGTAGCAGAGATGAGTGTGTATTGATGTAGCAGAGATGAGTGTGTATTGATGTAGCAGAGATGAGTGTGTACGTGCATTGATGTAGCAGAGATGAGTGTGTACGTGTATAGATGTAGCAGAGATGAGTGTGTACGTGTATAGATGTAGCAGAGATGAGTGTGTATGTGTATAGATGTAGCAGAGATGAGTGTGTATGTGTATAGATGTAGCAGAGATGAGTGTGTGTGTATAGATTAGCAGAGATGAGTGTGTATGTGTATAGATGTAGCAGAGATGAGTGTGTATGTGTATAGATGTAGCAGAGATGAGTGTGTGTATAGATGTAGCAGAGATGAGTGTGTGTATAGATGTAGCAGAGATGAGTGTGTACGTGTATAGATGTAGCAGAGATGAGTGTGTGTATAGATGTAGCAGAGATGAGTGTGTGTATAGATGTAGCAGAGATGAGTGTGTATGTGTATGTGTATAGATGTAGCAGAGATGAGTGTGTATGTGTATAGATGTAGCAGAGATGAGTGTGTATGTGTATAGATGTAGCAGAGATGAGTGTGTATGTGTATAGATGTAGCAGAGATGAGTGTGTATGTGTATAGATGTAGCAGAGATGAGTGTGTGTATAGATGTAGCAGAGATGAGTGTGTACGTGTATAGATGTAGCAGTGATGAGTGTGTACGTGTATAGATGTAGCAGAGTTGAGTGTGTCATGTGAGCTGATAAATCTGTAAATGTATTGATGTAGCAGAGATGAAGCTGTTTTAGTTATTCTATATGCTGTAGTGAATAGTTCTCCAAATTATGGACCTCCAGCTGTTGCAAAACTACAACTCCCAGCATGCCTGGACAGCCTACGGCTGTCCGGGCATGCTGGGAGTTGTAGTTTTGCAACAGCTGGAGGTAGACAGTTTAAAGACCGAGGGTTCTATGGTTTTGCATGGACAAAACGTATTATACGGGCGCAGCCTTAGAATGGAAGACAACACGTTCCACTCTGCTACATATACCTACATCCCCACTTTTATCTCTGATGTAGCAGATGTGAGTTTGTCCGATGTAGAAGCAAAGCGTTACGTGACGTTTAGCCGGGGATGTAAAAATATGGACCTCAAGCTATTGCAAAACTACAACTCCCAGAATGTACAAATGTAGCAGGGGATGAGTCCATCTGACCAGACAGGACTAGGATGGATACAGCAGTGTTCATGTAGCAGAGTTGAGTATGTCATGTGAGCTGATGAGTGTGTACGTGTATAGATGTAGCAGTGTTGAGTGTGTACGTGTATAGATGTAGCAGAGATGAAGCGGTTTCAGTCATTACTGTATGCTGTAGTGAATAGTTCTCCAAATTATGGACCTCCAGCTGTTTCAAAACTACAACTCCCAGCATGCCCGGACAGCCTACGGCTGTCCGGGCATGCTGGGAGTTGTAGTTTTGCAACAGCTGGAGGGTGACAATTTAGAGACCTTTTGTTTTATGGTTTTGCATGGACAAAACGTATTGTACAGTACAGCCTTAGGGTGCAAATCAAGAGGAATTCACGCTGAAAAATGCGTAATTGCGCGCGGAAATGGGGGAGAAAGAAGTGAAGGGTTTTTCAGCCATTTCCGCGCAAATTCCACGCAAAAACGATGTCGGGCAGAATTTTTTTTTTAACCATTGACTTCTATTGATTTCTGCTCGCGGATTCCGCTTGAAGAATAAACATGTTCTTTCTTTAAGCGGAAAGGAATTCAGCGTCGGAATTCCGCTAGCAGAATTTCCGCAGTGTGAACAGGACAGCGGAAATAACATTAAAGTCAATGGGCAGAGGAGATGGGAATTAATATGGAGCGGAGAATTCAAGAGGAATTAGGCTGGGATCACACTACGTTTTTGCCATACTGTGTTCAATCCGTTTTTCTAAAGAAAACCGTATGGCAAAAAAAACGGATGGAACAGTATGGAAAAAAGTAAACCGTATGCGTTTTTAAACAGTATACCGTTTTTAAAAGTGCATACAGTTCCGTCAGTTTTTATAGAAAAAAAACCCATACGTTTTTGAAAATGTTGTCCATTTTTAATGGGAGGGGTCTTGGGTGGGGACTTTAGGATTCAAATGAGCATGTGCAAAGTAAAAACCGTATAAGTTTTTCCCGTATGGAACCGTATACATGTGCGTTTCCCATTGACGTCCATGTTAAAAAAAACGTATGCGGTTGCAGTACGGTTGGATGTGGTTGACCACGATTTTGTCTCTGGTTTAAAAACCGTACTGCAACCGCATACATTTTTTTTTAACATGGACGTCAATGGGAAACGCACATGTATACGGTTCCATACGGGAAAAACTTATACGGTTTTTACTTTGCACATGCGCATTTGAATCCTAAAGTCCCCACCCAAGACCCCTCCCATTAAAAATGGACAAAATTTTCAAAAACGTATGGTTTTTTTTTCTATAAAAACTGACGGAACTGTATGCACTTTTAAAAACAGTATACTGTTTAAAAAACGCATACGGTTTACTTTTTCCCATACTGTTCCATCAGTTTTTTTTGCCATACGGTTTTCTTTAGAAAAACGGATTGAAAACAGTATGGCAAAAACGTGGTGTGAACCCAGCCTTACTCTGGTAAATTCCTCTTGAATTACTCAGTGTGAACGCACCCTTAGAATGTAAAACAACATGTTCAACTCTGCTACATATACCCAGCTCTCATCTCTGATGTAGCAGATGTGAATTGGTCCGATGTAGCAGCAAAGCCTTATGTGATGGGAGTCCACTGGACCGACCAGATATGGTTATACAAGATGCAGCAGGGAATATGTAGCAGAGTTGGTTCAGTAAAGGAGTAGTCTGCTGAATATAGCCGAGCCTATTCGTCACTTACATCACGTCAGTCAGAGTAGCAGAGCTGAGTTGGACAGTTTAAGTTGAGATGTAGGCACAGATGAGTATGTTAGATGCTGCAGATGTGACTTTAGCATTGTAACAAGTCCATCTGACCTACCTACTAGACACAGAAGTGTTGATTATGTCATGTGAGCTTACGTCAGATGTAGCAGAGATGAATCAGTTTAAAGGGGTATTCCAGGAAAAAAAACTTTTATTTATTTATTTATTTTTTAGATCAACTGGCTCCAGAAAGTTAAACAGATTTGTAAATGACTTCTATTAAAAAATCTTAATCCTTCCAATAATTATCAGCTGCTGAAGTTGAGTTGTTCTTTTCTGTCTGACAACAGTGCTCTCTGCTGACATCTCTGCTCGTCTCAGGAACTGCACAGAGTAGAAGAGGTTTGCTATGGGGATTTGCTTTTACTCTGGACAGTTCCCGAGACAGGTGTCATCAGAGAGGACTTAGACAGAAAAGAACAACTCAACTTCAGGCACCTTGGTTAGGAAACACTCGTCTATATTATCAAGAATGCAAATTATTATTATTATTATCTTATATTATTATTATTTTTATTATATTATTTTATGTTTTCTTATTATTATCATTATTATTTTTATTATTATCTTGTATTGTTATTATTATTTTTATTATATTTTTTATTATTATTACGGTATAATTTTTTCTTATTATCATTATTATTTTTATTATCATTATTATCATTTTTATTAGTATTACCTTTTATCATCATTCTTATTTTTTGCTTTATTTTATTTTGTTACATAACAACAATAGTAGTAGTAATAATCATAATAATAATAATAAAAAATATGAATGATAATAATAAAAGATGATGATAATGATAATAATAATAATAATATAAAAAAGAATGCTAATAATAAAAAATAATAAAATAATAATAACAACAACAATATAATAATAATTAATAATATTCAATATGTATTTTAAAATTAATAATAATTAATAATAATAATTAGAGATGAGCGAACTTACAGTGAATTTGATTTGTCACGAACTTCTCGGCTCAGCAGTTGATGGCTTTATCCTGCATAAGGCTGGGTTCACACTACGTTTTGTCCCATACGGGAGCGCATACGGCAGGAGGGAGCTAAAAGCTCGCGCTCCCGTATGTAACCGTATGCGCTCCCGTATGTCATTCACTTCAATGAGCCGACCGGAGTGAAACGTTCGGTCCGGTCGGCTCATTTTTGCGCCGTATGCGCTTTTACAACCGGACCTAAAACCGTGGTTGACCACAGTTTTAGGTCCGGTTGTAAAAGCGCATACGGCGCAAAAAAGAGCCGACCGGACCGAACGTTTCACTCCGGTCGGCTCATTGAAGTGAATGGCATACGGGAGCGCATACGGTAACATACGGGAGCGCGAGCTTTTAGCTCCCTCCTGCCGTATGCGCTCCCGTATGGGGGAAAACGTAGTGTGGACCCAGCCTTAATTAGTTCAGCTTTCAGGTGCTCCGGTGGCTGGAGACTCTTTCCTAGGACTGTATCCACCTTTTCCAGCCGATCAGAGCACCGGAAAGCTGAACTAATTTATGCAGGATAAGTCATAAACTGCCGAGCCGAGAAGTTCGTGACGAATTAAATTTACTGTAAGTTCGCTCATCTCTAATAATAATATCAGCCTCCATATATTGTTCTTTATCAACAACAATGATATAATAATAATTAATAATAATATTTAATATTTAATTTATTAATAATAATTAACAATACAATAATGATAATATCAGCCACCATATCTTGTTCTTTAACAACAACAACATAATAATAATAACAATAATAATTATAATAATAATAATATTTAATATTTAATAATAATTAACAATACTATTTAATAATTAATAATAATTAACAATATAATAATAATATCGCCTCCATATACTGCTCTTTATCTATATTTTCTCCTTTCGGGACCCTGCACCTATTTCACAACCTTCCATCCAGTCCCCACATAGACACAGATGTAGCAGAGCTGGATTCAAACATCTGCGTTGCTTTTTCTGCAGTCCTATGTAAAAACCATCTTCAGGACTTGGCAAATGACCAAACCGGCTCTGCTACATCTTCTATACTGATTGCTTTCTTTTGTTGATGCAAAACTGCCACTCCTAGTCTAAGGCTGTCCGGGCATGCTGAGAGTTGTAGTTTTACAACAACTGGTTATTTCGGAGTAGCAGAGCTGAGTTTGCTAATTTGAGTTAAAATGTAGTCACTGCTGAGTATGTTAGATGCTCCAGATGGGACTTCATCATTGTAACATATGTAGCGGGGGATGAACCCATCTGACCAGATAGGACTGGAATAGATCCAGCACGGTTGATGTAGCAGAGGTGAGTATGTCATGTGATCTGTGAAGGCTTCTAGCGAAGCTGATGTCAGCAGAGACCAATCAGCTTCACTCATTCTATGTTATGCTCTAGCGCAGTGGTCTCCAATGCTGGGAGTTGTAGTTTAGCAATAGTTAAAGGGGTACTCCGGTGGAATTTTTTTTTTTTTTTTTTTTTAATCAACTGGTGCCAGAAAGTTAAACAGATTTGTAAATTACTTCTATTAAAAAAATCTTTACCCTTACAGTACTTTTTAGCAGCTGTATGCTACAGAGGAAATTCTTTTCTTTTTGAATTTCTTTTTTGTCTTGTCCACAGTGCTCTCTGCTGACACCTGATGCCCGTATCAGGAACTGTCCAGAGCAGGAGAAAATCCCCATAGCAAACCTATGCTGCTCTGGACAGTAGGTGTCAGCAGAGAGCACTGTGGACAAGAGAAAAAAGAAATTCAAAAAGAAAAGAATTTCCTCTGTAGCATACAGCTGCTAAAAAGTACTGGAAGGATTAAGATTTTTTTAATAGAAGTAATTTACAAATCTGTTTAACTTTCTGGCACCAGTTGATTTTTAAAAAAAAAAGTTTTCCACCGGAGTACCCCTTTAAAGAGCTTTTCTGTTTGAAGAACATGGCAAAAGAGCTGTCCGGGCATGCTGGGAGTTGTAGTTTTGCAACAGCTGGAGGCCCCTTGGTTGGAAAACAAGGGTCTATATTATGAATAATAATAATAACAACACTAATTATTACTATTATTATTAGTAGTAGTAGTACAGTATTATTATTATTAGTACAGTATTATTATTATTATTATTATTAGTACAGTATTATTATTAGTAGAGTATTATTAGTATTAGTATTAGTAGTACAGTATTATTATTATTATTATTATTAGTACAGTATTATTATTATTAGTAGTAGTAGTACAGTATTATTATTATTAGTACAGTATTATTATTATTAGTACAGTATTATTAGTATTATTATTAGTAGTACAGTATTATTATTATTATTATTAGTACAGTATTATTAGTAGTAGTAGTACAGTATTATTATTAGTAGTAGTAGTACAGTATTATTATTATTAGTACAGTATTATTATTATTAGTATTATTATTAGTAGTACAGTATTATTATTATTATTATTAGTACAGTATTATTATTAGTAGTACAGTATTATTAGTAGTAGTAGTACAGTATTATTATTATTAGTAGTACAGTATTATTATTATTAGTAGTACAGTATTATTAGTACAGTATTATTATTATTAGTACAGTATTATTAGTATTATTATTAGTAGTACAGTATTATTAGTATTATTATTAGTAGTACAGTATTATTATTATTATTATTATTAGTACAGTATTATTATTATTATTATTATTAGTACAGTATTATTATTAGTAGTACAGTATTATTAGTAGTAGTAGTACAGTATTATTATTAGTAGTAGTACAGTATTATTAGTAGTAGTAGTACAGTATTATTATTATTAGTACAGTATTATTATTATTATTATTATTAGTACAGTATTATTAGTAGTACAGTATTATTATTATTATTATTAGTAGTACAGTATTATTATTATTATTAGTACAGTATTATTAGTACAGTATTATTAGTACAGTATTATTATTATTATTATTATTATTAGTAGTACAGTATTATTATTATTAGTACAGTATTATTATTAGTACAGTATTATTATTATTATTATTAGTACAGTATTATTAGTACAGTATTATTAGTACAGTATTATTATTATTATTAGTACAGTATTATTATTATTAGTACAGTATTATTATTAGTACAGTATTATTAGTACAGTATTATTATTATTAGTACAGTATTATTAGTATTATTATTAGTAGTACAGTATTATTAGTATTATTATTAGTAGTACAGTATTATTATTAGTACAGTATTATTATTATTTTTAGTACAGTATTATTATTATTAGTAGTAGTAGTACAGTATTATTATTATTAGTACAGTATTATTATTATTATTATTATTAGTACAGTATTATTATTAGTAGTACAGTATTATTAGTAGTAGTAGTACAGTATTATTATTAGTAGTAGTACAGTATTATTAGTAGTAGTAGTACAGTATTATTATTATTAGTACAGTATTATTATTATTATTATTATTAGTACAGTATTATTAGTAGTACAGTATTATTATTATTATTATTAGTAGTACAGTATTATTATTATTATTAGTACAGTATTATTAGTACAGTATTATTAGTACAGTATTATTATTATTATTATTATTAGTAGTAGTACAGTATTATTATTATTAGTACAGTATTATTATTAGTACAGTATTATTATTATTATTATTAGTACAGTATTATTAGTACAGTATTATTAGTACAGTATTATTATTATTATTAGTACAGTATTATTATTATTAGTACAGTATTATTATTAGTACAGTATTATTAGTACAGTATTATTATTATTAGTACAGTATTATTAGTATTATTATTAGTAGTACAGTATTATTAGTATTATTATTAGTAGTACAGTATTATTATTAGTACAGTATTATTATTATTTTTAGTACAGTATTATTATTATTAGTAGTAGTACAGTATTATTATTATTAGTACAGTATTATTAATATTTTTAGTACAGTATTATTATTATTAGTACAGTATTATTAGTACAGTATTATTATTATTATTATTAGTAGTACAGTATTATTATTATTATTATTATTATTAGTACAGTATTATTATTATTATATTTTTGTATTTGTATTTTATAGTATTATTATTATCAATATTGATAATAATAATAAAATAATAATAATATTGTTACATAATAGCAACAACAATAATAATAATCAAAAAAATTACTGGGAGTTGTAGTTCTGCAACAACTAGGGTAAAGATCTTGTTGGAGAACGCTTCTGTATAGCCAGGATGAATACGATGTAGCTGAGCTGGGCTTTGCAGGGCATGCTGGGAGTTGTAGTTTTGCAATAGCTGAAGAGCCTCTGGTAACGAACACTGCATTAGAGCTGTCAGGGCATGCTGGGAGTTGTAGTTTTGCAATAGCTGAAGAGCCTCTGGTAACGAACACTGCATTAGAGCTGTCAGGGCATGCTGGGAGTTGTAGTTTTGGATCAGCTGGAGAACCAGAGGTTGGATAATACTGCTGTGTGTGTGTGTATCTATTCTGCTGTTGCAAAACTACAACTCCCAGCATGCCCTGACAGCCTTCGGCTGTCAGGGCATGTTGGGAGTTGTAGTTTTGCAACAGCTGGGGAGCCACAGATTGTAGAACAGTGGTATATAGAATATACATATTCAGGGGCCCGTCTAATCCGCGCTCCGTTCTCTCTTCCAGGGCATCTCCTGGAGAATGTAAAGGGATCCCAGGGGCCCCTCCAGCACTCAGCACAGCGGACAGCTCCCCAACCCCCGCTAATGGACCCGCCACTGCCTGCCCCTGTATAAGAGCATCATGATAGCGCCCCCCAGAGATCACTGTCTATAAGGAAGAAGCGACGTCAGCTCATCCGACGACAGCATGGGCCCCGGGAGTCTGGCAGCGGCTCTGTGCTACATCATGTCCTGCGCCCTGACAGGTAAGAGGAGGCTTTGTATTATAGGAGTGTAAAGGTGTCTTGGTGCACGAGGGAGGGCGGCGGTGACTGTGGGGGTGCTGTCGGTCTGTTCACTACATTACACGGCTGCGGAGAACTTCATACATTATATTATATTGTTGTTACACAAATGGGGAGAGGGGGCAAAAAACTGTGACCCTCTCCTAATACTGAGGATGATGGTGCAAAGACTATATCCACCTGGTGCAAAGATGACATCCACCTGGTGCAAAGACTATATACACCTGGTGCAAAGACTATATACACCTGGTGCAAAGACTATATACACCTGGTGCAAAGACTATATACACCTGGTGCAAAGACTATATACACCTGGTGCAAAGACTATATACACCTGGTGCAAAGACTATATACACCTGGTGCAAAGACTATATACACCTGGTGCAAAGACTATATACACCTGGTGCAAAGACTATATACACCTGGTGCAAAGACTATATACACCTGGTGCAAAGACTATATACACCTGGTGCAAAGACTATATACACCTGGTGCAAAGACTATATACAACTGGTGCAAAGACTATATACACCTGGTGCAAAGACTATATACACCTGGTGCAAAGACTATATACACCTGGTGCAAAGACTATATCCACCTGGTGCAAAGACTATATACACCTGGTGCAAAGACTACATCCACCTGGTGCAAAGACTATATACACCTGGTGCAAAGACGACATCCAACTTGTGCAAAGACTATATACACCTGGTGCAAAGACTATATACACCTGGTGCAAAGACTATATACACCTGGTGCAAAGACTATATACACCTGGTGCAAAGACTATATACACCTGGTGCAAAGACTATATACACCTGGTGCAAAGACTATATACAGCTGGTGCAAAGACTATATACACCTGGTGCAAAGACTATATCCACCTGGTGCAAAGACGACAGCCACCAGAATGCTACACAGCAAAGCAAATGATGCACACAAAAGAGGCAGCAGGGGGCAGCAGTGAGGTGGAAGGTCAGCTTTGGGGACCACCTGGAAATCAATGTATCAATCAGCAGGTAGAACCCCATCCTATGTATAGGGAATAAGGGTTTATTCCACTCCCGATATAAATGCAGATTTCCCTTTGTCATCGCTCCTCAGAATATTTTGGGTGAAAGTTTCACGAAGTCGGTGACAGGTGAATCCAAAAATGCAAAAAATCCTTTTGATATACAAATTTCCGAGGTGGCGGATGGTACATAAAAGAACGAAGGCATAAATAATGTATAAAGATAATCAGCGCCGCATTATAATACTCACCTGATAGTGACTGTAATGCACTGTTTTCCAACCAAGGTGTCTCCAGCTGTTGCCTTCGGCTGTCCGGGCATGCTGGGAGTTGTAGTTTTGCAACACTGGTTGGGAAACACTGCTCTAGAGAGAAGGGTATAGAATAGAGACTTCCACCTTAGCCCTTCTAGAAGCTTCTACATAGAAGCTAGCTGGGGAGCATATCATGTGACCAATGATTCACTCATCTAATACAAAATATGCAAATGCTTAACCCTTACATGTCTGTGGTATCTGCCTAATATTGTGTAGGTTCTACAGCTCCGACCTATCAAGGCCCAGACCCCATAGTCATGTGATGTATCTGTGCATGATGAGTGATGTATCTGCTTATGATGAATGATGTATCTGTGTATGATGAATGATGTATCCATGTATGAGAATCTGTCAGTAGATTGGGGGAAAACTACAGAACAATACATCAGTAGAGTAGATATTACAGAAGTGTTTTGCAAACAGTGTGTCTCCAGCTGTTTCAAAACTGTTTAAATCCCCACCTTGTAACAAAAGATAGTTTTAAGGTCCTTATGTGGATTTATTTTGTACTTGTTTGTTATCAGCTCCAAACCCTCTGAGTAGACATAGATATATAAAAAAAAATTAAATAAAATAAAATAAATCTCCTAGGTGTGCGCCAGGTAATAGGAGTCTATATGAGGTCTTGGACCACCTTTAAATTCTGGATTAAAGGGGTTCCGACACTCTACAGAGCACCCCAATCTCTTTGGCTCCACTAGATTTTTTTTTTTATATGCCTTGTGCTTACCTGTTTAAGCTGATGTGGCAGGCATGCTGGGGTTGCTAGGGGGTGGGGCTTAAATGTAAGCGTGGGTGGGCCTTAATTAATTTTATCTAGGATTGAAATGCTGCAGAAAGATGAAGACAGTCCAAGTTACTGCTGATTACACATTGCAAATTTGTTACTGAGAACGCCGGATACGACCCCTGTGGGGAGCAGAAAAGACGGTCTTATTTATTGTCTACCTAAGAAATGGCGGCAGAAGATTTTATATAGTAGACGACCATATACACAGAGCTGTGTTCAGTGCCGGACCTATCCTCTGTGCAGGTGTCCTGTATACATGGGGGGTCCAGGGATGTGGAATCCATCACATTGGGAGAAACGAGCGGAATAGTCACACATCAGAGCGCCATTATAATTAATAACACCGCCGGTCGTTGTCATGGTTAATCTCCAGATGAGGGAGCGAGCGGATTACTAACTACGGGAAAATTCATTGTGAAGCAGATATTGGCGGTACTTCACTCCTACAGAGTGTTATACAGCAGTGTTCACACAGTATGTACACAGTGACCTCACCAGCAGAATAGTGAGTACAGCTCTGGAGTATAATACAGGATATAACTCAGGATCAGTACAGGATAAGTAATGTAATGTATGTACACAGTGACCTCACCAGCAGAATAGTGAGTACAGCTCTGGAGTATAATACAGGATATAACTCAGGATCAGTACAGGATAAGTAATGTAATGTATGTACACAGTGACCTGACCAGCAGAATAGTGAGTACAGCTCTGGAGTATAATACAGGATATAACTCAGGATCAGTACAGGATAAGTAATGTAATGTATGTACACAGTGACCTGACCAGCAGAATAGTGACTACAGCTCTGGAGTATAATACAGGATATAACTCAGGATCAGTACAGGATAAGTAATGTAATGTATGTACACAGTGACCTCACCAGCAGAATAGTGAGTACAGCTCTGGAGTATAATACAGGATATAACTCAGGATCAGTACAGGATAAGTAATGTAATGTATGTACACAGTGACCTGACCAGCAGAATAGTGAGTACAGCTCTGGAGTATAATACAGGATATAAATCGAGATTTTCCTAGCTTGTGACGGAAAATATTAGTTATATGAAGACAGGAGGCGAGTATCTTATGCATTATTCTTTCTTTAATAATGCCCATAGCAGAAACAAAATTCAGTAACAATCAGTGTAGAGAAAAAACTACAACTCCCAGCAGCCCCAGGACCACAGTAGCCACTCCTTGTCTGTAGCCCCTATATAAGGACTGCCCACATATAGATCCTCCTCTTTCTTCATGCGAATCAGAGCCGCACAGGAAACCGAACTCCAGCCAGACGTCCACACCGCTCCTTGAATCTTCGGCCAGCCGGCCCGGAACTCAGGAAACAAGGCCAAACGACGGCCCAACTTCGTCCCAACGGGGACCGTAAGGAACCCAAGCAATGCGTAACCAACAGGTTATCCGTAATCGGGAAAACAGCCGATGCATTCAGTATCCTGAAAAATATATAACAAAAAATCGTAATAGGGTGGGTAGGGAGGGAAGATACTCGCCTCCTGTCTTCATATAACTAATATTTTCCGTCACAAGCTAGGAAAATCTCGATTTATATATCAGACAGGAGGCTCATATCTTATGCAAGTTCAAAGCTAACAAGTAGCGACAAAGACGACAAACCAGACATAGCATTATAAAACTGACATGGAAACATGGGCCTCCGGCCTGAAGTAGAACCGGCGAAAGGTGGTCTCTGAAGACCAATCAGCGGCCATGAGCAAGTCAGAAATGGAGCCCCCTGTTGCGACTATTTTAGTAGCCATAGCACCCCTGGAAGAATGAGCTCCGAACAGGGAGACGTCTATGCTCGCCATATCCATGGCCGAACGCACCCAACGCGCCAGAGTAGCGGAAGCCACTGGATGGTGAGGTCTGACATAAGAGATGAGAAGTTGAGAAAAATCCGGAGAACGCTGATCCGCAGTCTGCGATTCGTACGCCTGCAGGCAACGAACCACACAAAGTCGAGGGTGCGCGGGAAAGAACGGGTAGAAAACTGAGTGGATACCCGTCTTGGTCCGTCGGACCACCGAAAACTTGACCCCCTGAGGCGAAAATTGTCGCCTAGAGATGTCCAAAGCTTTCACGTCCGAGACGCGCTTAATGGACACTAAACATAAAAGGACAGTCAGTTTATATGACAACAGTTTCAGGGAAAGGCCGTCATTGTCCTCCCAAGAAACAAACATCTCGAGTAACCTGGAGACATCCCAGGTCGACTGATATCTTGGTCGAGGGGGACGCTTGAACTTAATGCCGCGCAGAAGCCTACATACCAGCGGGTGTTTGCCCACCGGCAAAGAGTCCACTGGGCAATGGTAAGCCGCGATAGCCGATCGGTATACGTTGATGGAACTATAAGATTTTCCAGATTCAAAAGAATCTGCCAATAGTTCACCACTACAGACACAGGTGCATGTACGGGATCAATTTGTCGTTGATCACACCAACGAACCCAGAGCCTCCAGGCTGATCGATAAGCCGATCTAGTCCCGGGGGCCCAGGCCAGGGCGAGGAGATCCCTAGCTGATCTTGAAAGGTCGTGATCCGCATCCGGGACCCCGAAACCAACCACGCTAGGAGAGGAAGGTTGCCCTCCACTACCAGAGGGTGAAGACCCCCGGTCGGGTTGGAGAGAAGCTGCGGAAATTGGGGTAGAAGTCTGGGATAGTCCACGGCCATCCCCAGAAGGAGAGGAAACCACGGTTGTGTCGGCCACCAAGGAGTGATCAGCACAATCGTCGCCCTCTGGTTCATCGTATGCAGGAGGACTCTGGAGATCATCTGGAATGGGGGAAACGCGTAGTGCGTTCCCCTGGGCCAGATGAGACGGAAAGCGTCGACAGCCGACGCCTCCGGGTCCGGTCTCCAGCTGAAAAAACGAGGGAGCTGATAATTGAGGCGAGAAGCAAAGAGATCCGTGCATAATGGACCCCAAAGCTGTCTCAACCGTACGAAAACGGACCGATCCAGCCGCCAATCGCTGGAATCTAGTAAATAGCGCGAATTCCAGTCGGCCACCGTGTTGGAGACCCCCGGAATATACTCCGCCACCGGGATAACGTTGCGATGTAGGCAGAAATGCCAGAAGTCCTTGGCCAGATCTGCTAGGATCTTGGACCTGGTGCCCCCTAGGCGGTTGACGTATTGGACCGCCGCCACGTTGTCCATGCGTAACAAGACACAACAATTGGATGCCTGTGGCATGAAACTCTTGACGGCAAAAAAATGCCGCCAGGAGTTCCAAGGCGTTGATGTGCAAATCGACTTCCGTGGCGGACCAAGTCCCTCCTGTGGAAGCCTCCCCGCACCGTGCACCCCAGCCGAGGCGACTCGCGTCCGACTCTATGATGATGTCCGGACAGGAGTTGAATATGGTCTTGCCGTTCCACTCGACGGCATGACGAAGCCACCATTGTAACTCCTCGATGGCTGCCGGACAAAGAGGGACCTCGTCCGCATATCTGAGGCCCTGACGCAGATGCATGATCTTGAGTCTCTGAAGGGCCCTGTAATGCAAAGGGGCCGGGAAGATGGCTTGGATAGAGGCCGCTAGAAGCCCCACCAAACGTGCTAGTACTCTTAATGATAAGCACCCTCTGCGCAAGACTGCCCTGATCTCCTTGCGGATCAGGGCCAATTTGGATTTGGGAAGGCGGAGAACGGCCTGGTTGGTGTCCACCAAGAAGCCAAGGAACTCCATCTCCTGCATTGGGACCAATACCGATTTTTCTCGGTTGATTATGAATCCCAGACTCTGCAGTAGCAATACCGTCCATGACATGTGGAGAGAGGCCTGAGCTTTGGAGCGGGCCATGATGAGGAGGTCGTCCAGATAAATGATCAGACGTACCCCTCTGCTCCTCAAGGATGCCACCACCGGTTTCATCAGTTTTGTGAAACACCACGGGGCTGATGAAAGGCCGAACGGAAGGCAAGTAAACTGCCACATGTGGCCTTTCCAGAGGAAATGAAGAAAATGTTGTGAGTCTTGGTGGATAGGGACGGTGAGGTAGGCGTCTTTCAAATCCACCTTTACTAGCCAGTCGCCTGGTTGCAATAGATCGCGAAGGGAGTGAATTCCCTCCATCTTGAAATGGCGATACGTGACATGTTGGTTTAGTTCCCGAAGGTTTATGACCGGACGGTAACCGCCCCCTTTTTTCTTCACTAGGAAGAGGTTGCTTACGAATCCTAGGGAAGATGGGTCGACCTCTTGGATCGCCTGTTTGGATCGGAGATCCTGGATCTCGTTGTCTATGAGAACTATGTTTTGTTGTGAAAATCGGATGGGGAATGGTCGCACACCTAGAACTGGTAGGGATTGGAGTTCTATGTGGGATCCCGCTACTGTCTGAAGAATCCACGCGTCTGCCGTAATCGCAGACCAGGCGTGGGAAAAATACATCAGGCGCCCCCCCACAGGAATGTGAACATGTGGAATACCAGGCACACTTACCGGTAGGTGGACGGGAACGGGGGTATCCACGTCCGCCACGTCCGCGCCAAGGTCGGCCTCTGGGAGGGAAGAAAGGCGACGGTTGTGCCAATGGGACGGTGTAGGACGGAGGAGCCTGAGGATATTGGTATTGGGCATGGGGTCTGCCCTGTGGCCTATAGGAGGGGGTGCGGCCGGCAGATCGGCCTCTACCTCTGCCGGCCCGAGGAAAAAGTTTACTGGTCCCTGATTTCTTTAATGAAGTCTGGGCCTTATCCAAACCTGTAAATAGGCCGACAAACCTGTTAATGTCTTTCATCAGGTTGTCCCCAAAAAGCATCCCTGCTGCTGCAGGCCCAGACTCGGTCTCAGCCAGGTGGGACAGTTGTGGGTCGAGGCGCATAAGAATCGACCTACGTCTTTCAGTCGAGCAGGTGGTGTTGGCGGTACCTGCTAGACATATGGCCCTCTGGGCCCACCCGCGGAGTTGACGGGTATCGACGGGCTGATCCGTCGTTGCGGCCTGTTCAGACAGGTTGAGTATTTTAGTGAGCGGGCCCATTAAATCCAGAATACGCTCCTGAATGGTTTTAAAGGAGCGTTCTATTCCCTTTTTTGGGAATTTACCCGATTTCATAAGATATTTTGTCAAAATGGGGTCTACTTCGGGGGTAGCCACCACTTTGTTGGGAATAAAGGGTCTAGGACACTCAGCCCTCAGTTTGTTACGGCTGGTCCTGTCTAGGGACTTACGAGCCCAAAGCTCCACATATTGGGCTACGTGGGGGAGTGGGGACCATTCGCCCGATCTTGGGTGAGAGATTGAATCAGGGTGAAAAAGGGGTTCACCTAGGGAGTCTAGGATCACAGTGCCCTGTGTAACAGGGTTGGCGTCGGTGTCAAACGCCGTATCCCCAGCATCCTCGATATCAGGAGTGGATTCATAACCGTCAGACTCGTTGGATGATCCCGACGAATCCTCATCTGAGGAATCTACGTATGAGTCGGGTTTGGTCCGCCTAGCGGATCTGTGCCTCTTCTCTTGTAACTCCCTGAGGCCCAGGGGTCGAGTGGAGTCTGATGGATGCTGGGGTTGGCAGACCGGGGTAGGGGCTGCCTGGAGCACATTATTGTCTTCCCCTGCCGGGGAGTCAGATGTCGCCAAAGTATGTTTCCTTTTATGGGAAACTTTGCCCTTCTTAATCGGCGGTTCTCCGCCCTGAAATGGTGGGATAGACACACCGGGTACCACAGGTAGTGATCCGGAGGGTATCATGGCGGAAGCCAAAGCCGCCTGAACAGATTTATTAATTAAATCCTGTATCTAGTTGGCGGTCATGAATTGGGCAGCATCTAAAGAAGAACTCTCCCCTCTGAGGGGAACAGATGAAGGTTCTTCAGCCATGGTGAGTAACAGGTTAATAGTATAGTATTAGCAAGGGAAAGGAATAAATTCCTGTCTTAGGGGGGTAAATCTACCTACAGGATAATAGAACAGTTAAAGTAACAAGGGAAGGAATTAAATTCCTGTCTTAATGGGTAAATCTACCTATAGTAGAACAGAAAGGGTAGTACAGGCTCCGTCCTCCACACCGCTAGCGTTGCACTGACGCAGCGGTGGGAGGTGAGCCCGAGAGTCCCTGTACCCGGGAACGAAGTCTCGCGAGACTACGTCCGGCAGGGGTCTGATTGGAAGGCGCGGGAGCGCCTTCCAGTGACGAGAGTAAGAAACTCCTCCCCTCTCAGAGAGAAGGCCGCGAGGAGGAATGCGGCCGACACCCGGAGGATCCGCCCCTTTCCCGCGCGCGCGAAAGCGCCGAAGACGGAGAAGAAAAGAGTTGAGGCGCAGGTAAAATGGCGCCGGAAGAAGGGAAAGGGAGGACGGTTAAGGGTAGGATGAAGCGGAAAGCAGAGAAATAATAGTGGAGTGGTAACCCGGCGCAAGGGGATAGTACCGGAGAATCCGCTGACCGAAAGAAAACAATGTACAATATATGGAGGGGAGAAATAACCGCTCCCACAACACTATAAGCTTTAAAATCTACAATGTTCTATAATAGCTTAGAATGAGGAAAAACACAATGTATGAAATCACAGAAAACTTAGCTTGTATGCTCTGCCATGAGCAGAAAGAAAGAGGAGGATCTATATGTGGGCAGTCCTTATATAGGGGCTACAGTCTAGGAGTGGCTGCTGTGGTCCTGGGGCTGCTGGGAGTTGTAGTTTTTTCTCTACACTGATTGTTACTGAATTTTGTTTCTGCTATGGGCATTATTAAAGAAAGAATAATGCATAAGATATGAGCCTCCTGTCTGATATATAACTCAGGATCAGTACAGGATAAGTAATGTATGTGCACAGTGACCTGACCAGCAGAATAGTGACTACAGCTCTGGAGTATAATACAGGATATAACTCAGGATCAGTACAGGATAAGTAATGTAATGTATGTACACAGTGATCTCACCAGCAGAATAGTGAGTACAGCTCTGGAGTATAATACAGGATATAACTCAGGATCAGTACAGGATAAGTAATGTAATGTATGTACACAGTGACCTCACCAGCAGAATAGTGAGTACAGCTCTGGGGTATAATACAGGATATAACTCAGGATCAGTACAGGATAAGTAATGTAATGTATGTACACAGTGACCTGACCAGCAGAATAGTGAGTACAGCTCTGGAGTATAATACAGGATATAACTCAGGATCAGTGCAGGATAAGTAATGTAATGTATGTACACAGTGACCTCACCAGCAGAATAGTGAGTACAGCTCTGGAGTATAATACAGGATATAACTCAGGATCCGTACAGGATAAGTAATGTAATGTATGTACACAGTGACCCCACCAGCAGAATAGTGAGTGCAGTAGTATAATACAGGATGTTTCACTGGTGTGTATCCACACTACAGAAACCTAGTCTACTAGACATGAAGGAGACCCATGTATGAGTCTATGTTATGGCACTAACCCACCTCTTGGGGGCACATACAGTAAGACCATTATCCTATTACTCCAGTTCTGGTGCAGCTCCAGCTGGTATTTTGCGCTCTTTATTCTGACCTGCATCTTCTGCTGGAATACAAACATCAAGAGACCCTTTCATCAATAGATTTCCATAAAGGTCGATGGATGACAATGTGGTGGAGCAGGGTATGATGAGGGCAGATGGAATTACCCTAGGGGCAGATGGCATAAACCCCTCGTATTCGTGACGCCAGGGAGTGGTTTATCCTCGATACCACCCGAAGTTATACCGCTGGATCTTCGGCTAGGCACGGGGGTAATGAAGACACGGATGCCAAGTTACGGATAACGGTAGCTTTACTGAGGGTAGACAGGTGGTAAAGTGTAGTCTGGGTAACAATCACATGGTATAACTTGTTAACGGTACAATTCACAGCATAATGCCTTACGTATTTACAATGGGGGAAACACTGCAGGGGGCCCTTGGGACACGGAGGGACACTGCCTGACAGGGCAGGGAAGGTAACACCATCCTGTACTGGGCCACCACAAAAAGACTCCCTGACCCCGTGGCCCCGGCTGGAGATCTATGTAATTACTTAGAGGAGGACGTAGACTTTATAATGGGCCGAGGAGGGTAATGAATTCATAAGTAGAGTTCATCACCAATAAGCCTGGTGCGCAGCCGTCTGACTCTGAGCCTCAGACCCCTGGACACACGGATATGATGTGATTATAATGGAATAATACGAGATATCACCACCAGAGATCACATGACTCCTCACTATGAAGGTCACTACCTGCACCACGTCTGACACCCCACAGTTATTAATGTCACCTACATCATACATAGATCAGAGGGGCCCTGTACATCATAATGGGCCCCACTATGACTGGATCTAAAGACAACCAAGCTGGAGTCATTAAAGGCAGTATTATAGTAGTTATATTCTTGTATATAGGAGCAGTATTATAGTAGTTATATTCTTGTATATAGGAGGCAGTATTATAGTAGTTATATTCTTGTATATAGGAGCAGTATTATAGTAGTTATATTCTTGTATATAGGAGGCAGTATTATAGTAGTTATATTCTTGTATATAGGAGCAGTATTATAGTAGTTATATTCTTGTATATAGGAGGCAGTATTATAGTAGTTATATTCTTGTATATAGGAGCAGTATTATAGTAGTTATATTCTTGTATATAGGAGCAGTATTATAGTAGTTATATTCTTGTATATAGGAGGCAGTATTATAGTAGTTATATTCTTGTATGTAGGAGGCAGTATTATAGTAGTTATATTCTTGTATATAGGAGGCAGTATTATAGTAGTTATATTCTTGTATATAGGAGCAGTATTATAGTAGTTATATTCTTGTATATAGGAGGCAGTATTATAGTAGTTATATTCTTGTATATAGGAGGCAGTATTATAGTAGTTATATTCTTGTATATAGGAGGCAGTATTATAGTAGTTATATTCTTGTATATAAGAGCAGTATTATAGTAGTTATATTCTTGTATATAGGAGCAGTATTATAGTAGTTATATTCTTGTATATAGGAGGCAGTATTATAGTAGTTATATTCTTGTATATAGGAGGCAGTATTATAGTAGTTATATTCTTGTATATAGGAGCAGTATTATAGTAGTTATATTCTTGTATATAGGGGGCAGTATTATAGTAGTTATATTCTTGTATATAGGAGGCAGTATTATAGTAGTTATATTCTTGTATATAGGAGGCAGTATTATAGTAGTTATATTCTTGTATATAGGAGGCAGTATTATAGTAGTTATATTCTTGTATATAGGAGCAGTATTATAGTAGTTATATTCTTGTATATAGGAGCAGTATTATAGTACTTATATTCTTGTATATAGGGGGCAGTATTATAGTAGTTATATTCTTGTATATAGGAGGCAGTATTATAGTAGTTATATTCTTGTATATAGGAGGCAGTATTATAGTAGTTATATTCTTGTATATAGGGGCAGTATTATAGTAGTTATATTCTTGTATATAGGAGCAGTATTATAGTAGTTATATTCTTGTATATAGGAGCAGTATTATAGTAGATATATTCTTGTATATAGGAGCAGTATTATAGTAGTTATATTCTTGTATATAGGAGCAGTATAATAGTAGTTATATTCTTGTATATAGGAGCAGTATTATAGTAGTTATATTCTTGTATATAGGAGCAGTATTATAGTAGTTATATTCTTGTATATAGGAGCAGTATTATAGTAGTTATATTCTTGTATATAGGAGCAGTATTATAGTAGTTATATTCTTGTATATAGGAGCAGTATTATAGTAGTTATATTCTTGTATATAGGAGCAGTATTATAGTAGTTATATTCTTGTATATAGGAGGCAGTATTATAGTAGTTATATTCTTGTATATAGGGGGCAGTATTATAGTAGTTATATTCTTGTATATAGGAGGCAGTATTATAGTAGTTATATTCTTGTATATAGGAGGCAGTATTATAGTAGTTATATTCTTGTATATAGGAGGCAGTATTATAGTAGTTATATTCTTGTATATAGGAGCAGTATTATAGTAGTTATATTCTTGTATATAGGAGCAGTATTATAGTAGTTATATTCTTGTATATAGGAGCAGTATTATAGGAGTTATATTCTTGTATATAGGAGGCAGTATTATAGGAGTTATATTCTTGTATATAGGAGCAGTATTATAGGAGTTATATTCTTGTATATAGGAGCAGTATTATAGTAGTTATATTCTTGTATATAGGGGCAGTATTATAGTAGTTATATTCTTGTATATAGGAGCAGTATTATAGTAGATATATTCTTATATTCTTGTATATAGGAGGCAGTATTATAGTAGTTATATTCTTGTATATAGGAGCAGTATTATAGTAGTTATATTCTTGTATATAGGAGCAGTATTATAGTAATTATATTCTTGTATATAGGAGGCAGTATTATAGTAGTTATATTCTTGTATATAGGAGTAGTATTATAGTAGTTATATTCTTGTATATAGGAGGCAGTATTATAGTAGTTATATTCTTGTATATAGGAGCAGTATTATAGTAATTATATTCTTGTATATAGGAGCAGTATTATAGTAGTTATATTCTTGTATATAGGAGCAGTATTATAGTAGTTATATTCTTGTATATAGGAGGCAGTATTATAGTAGATATATTCTTGTATACAGTAGGCAGTATTATTTTTCTTGCATGTATAGTGAGTTTATTCTGCGGCAGAGAATACTGTACCCATTAATACATCTCGGAATACATGTCTGTTCTGTCCGGGAAGGCACCATGTGGATTCAATGCATATTTAAATTAACCGTGAAAATATTTCATCATTCCGCCTTTCCCCGGTGGGTTCGCTGTGGTTTGGCGGTATGACAGCTGCCGGATAGGTGGCACATAGGCCCAGTTTAGCTGTTCATTAAACTTTAACACTCGTTCGCTCCACATCTGGGGCCCCGGACAGGCGGATTCTGATGATCTTCACTTGTGACTTTCAAACATGTTTTTATTTAGAAAGTAATTATTACTAATGGGAATTCTCCGGCTTATTATAATGTGACAGGAGCGGGCGGGGTGTCCTCTGTGCTGTCATCGCTCAGCGTTGACCTCTGACCTTGCCTAGCGCCGTTCCTCCATATGCTCCAGTGATGATAATTTACACAATATTTGTTATGAGCTGAAATATGAAATACGAGCAAAAAACAGTAGCCTGCACTCACCGCTCGGTAATGGACTCAGCGTTCCAACATGGAAGGTACCGGTGATTCTGGACCGGAGACTGGCGTGGGCGCTCAGAGGCAACTGCCGGAGGTTTCGCGAAGATTACGTTTCTTCCGGCCTCACTTTCGCCATCGCGCTGTTCAACAGATATAGTGATCGGTGAGTGGGAAAACATGGACAGGAAAGAAAAAAAAACAAAGCATTATTGAGGTAGAAAAAATGTTACACAAAAAGTATTAAAAAAAATGGCTACCATCTCTAGACGCAAAAAAAAAAGGAAAAAATATGAGGGAGATTTATCAAAACCTGTCCAGAGGAAAAGTTGCCTAGTTGCCCATAGCAACCAATCAGATCGCTGCTTTCATTTTTAACAAGGCCTCTGCAAAATGAAAGAAGCAAGCTGATTGGTTGCTATGGGCAACTGGACAACATTTCCTTTGCACAGGTTTTGATAAATCTCCCCTTATATGTATATAATGCTTCAAGCTATCCATTATTTATAGAAACGGGGACATATCCACTCTTTCATGGGTGCTCCGCTATTTAGCGTTTGGAAAAAACTGTTCCCAAAGCTGGAGCTTGTGATGTCATTGCCCCGCCCCCTCATGACATCACGCCCCACCCCCTCAATGCAAGTCATGAGGGATGCGGGTGTACAGGCTGTCGACATCAATTGTGGCAAGTGAGTAGGAGTCCGACCAGTGAAATTCTTCAGTGAAACGTATAATGTCTCCAGTGTCTTTCACATAGTTGGGCATCTGGGGTAGTAGTAGTCTTAGGGCCCAATTGATATATTTGGACAAAATATTCTGTCACTGATTCCCCTCCCGGCCACAATCGGGCGACCGGGAGGGGAGGTGACAGATTTGTTGACTTTTGGTAGTAAATACCACTTGGGTTTTGCAGGGTGGAGGGGCAAAAGGCGTTCAGCCGTTCTTGCATCAATCATTCCAGACATCACTTTGTCGCGTAAAAAAGTGCTTAAAGGGGTACTCCGCCCCTGGCATCTTATCCCCTATCCAAAAGATAGGGGATAAGATGTCAGATCGCCGCGGTCCCGCTTTTGGGGACCCCGGGGCACGCTACTGCAGCACCCCGCCATCATTACTGCACAGAGCGAGTTCGCTCTGTGCGTAATGACGGGCGATACAGGGGCCGGAGCAGCGTGACGTCATGGCTCCGCCCCTCATGACATCACGGCCCGTCCCCTTAATGCAAGTCTATGGCAGGGGGCGTGACGACCGCCACGCCCCCTCCCATAGACTTGTATTGACGGGGGTGGGCCGTGACGTCACGAGGGGCGGAGCCGTTACGTAACGATGCTCCGGCCCTTGTATTGCCCGATCTCGCTCTGTGCAGTAATGATAGCGGGGTGCCGCAGCAGCGATCCCCGGGGTCCCCAGCAGCGGGACCGCTGTGATCTGACATCTTATCCCCTATCCTTTGGATAGGGGATAAGATGTCTAGGGGCGGAGTACCCCTTTAATTGCTCCAATATTTTTAAGATGGGATTGCTTTTCAGTTGTGTATACACTGCTTTGTCACTAAGTTGATGATACGCTTCACCTTCATGTTGTGCTCTGGTCCACACTACCACACTGCCCCCTTTATCCGCACGGGAGACCACCAAATCATCACGGGCAGCAAGCCACTGAATTCCCTCCTGCTCCACCTGCGACACGTTCTTATCACTTGGCTCCAGAAAGTTAAACAGATTTGCAAATTACTTCTATTAAAATATATTAATTCTTTCAGTACTTATGAGCTGCTGAAGTTGAGTTGTTCTTTTCTGTCTAAGTGCTCTCTGATGACACCCGTCTCGGGAACTGTCCAGAGTAGAAGCAAATCCCCATAGCAAACCTTTTCTACTCTGTGCAGTTCCCGAGACAAGCAGAGATGTCAGCAGAGAGCACTGTTGCCAGACAGAAAACAACAACTCAACTTCAGCAGCTGATAATTATTGGAAGGATTAAGATTTTTTTAATAGAAGTAATTTACAAATCTGTTTAACTTTCTGGGGCCAGTTGAGATATATATATATATATATATATATATATATATATATATATAAAAAAGTTTTTCCTGGAACACCCCTTTTTAAGCCAAATAGAGCTGAGACTGGAATCAGAGTATTTTCTTTTCCTTATATCAATGTTTTCTAAGCAGGGTGCCTCCAGCTGTTGCAAAACTACAACACCCAGCGTGCCCGGACAGCCGTTGGCTGTCCGGGCACGCTGGGAGTTGTAGTTTTGCAACAGCTGGAGGCACCCTGCTTGGAAAAGACTGCCTTATATAGTGCAGTATAGGCTGTTATTACAGAATAATGTAGAGGTTCTTGTGTATTCTTTGCGCTTACCTATTTTAGATGATGTGGCAGGCATGGGAATTTCCAGACATATTGATTGTGTTTCATCACTGAAATGATTTCCTAATGCTGCCTAAATTTCCCATTATTCCTCTGGCTTTGCAGAGAGAAGGGGGTGGAGTCTGATCACTGCACCTGGTCATCTAATTAGGCTGCTGGTGCTGGAGGTCACCCAGGTGAACTGATTTTTTAAGTGAATCTGGGTCAGTTCACATTATTTAACATTTAGATGCAATTTGTTATCGAAAATGTGTTTTTTTTAAGAGAAATATTGCCATGAGGCGCAAGTGATTTGACCCATTGAGGTGTTTTTTTTTTAATAAAGATTTGAACTCTTCAGGCTGTGTTCATGTGTTGAATTTTGTACTGCTTTACTGCTTTCTTCACATACTTTTACTGCATTTGGGCTCTCTTTGCAGGATTTTTTCTGAAATTGTGGTAAAAAATTGCACATTTTGCAATGCTTTCATATAAAGTAAAATAGCAAAAAAAAAATTTAGGGGTAAAATCCCAGCAGAAACAAACAAACAAAAAAAACTTGCCAAAAGCTTAAAGGGGTATTCCAGGAAAAAACTTCTTTTTATATATCAACTGGCTCCAGAAAGTTAAACAGATTTGTAAATTACTTCTATTAAAAAATCTTAATCCTTTCAGTACTTATGAGCTTCTGAAGTTAAGGTTGTTCTTTTCTGTCTAAGTGCTCTCTGATGACACATGTCTCGGGAAACGCCCAGTTTAGAAGCAAATCCCCATAGCAAACCTCTTCTAAACTGGGCGGTTCCCGAGACAGGTGTCATCAGAGAGGACTTAGACAGAAAAGAACAACCTTAACTTCAGAAGCTCATAAGTACTGAAAGGATTAAGATTTTTTTAATAGAAGTAATTTACAAATCTGTTTAACTTTCTGGAGCCAGTCGATATATATATATATATATATATATATATATATAAAAAAGTTTTTTCCTGGATAACCCCTTTAAGGCTCAATTTTGACATCACTTTGTCGCTTTCTTTGCAGCAGATTTCGGTGTCTGTCGCCTCCTCTTTCCAGGGGATTAACTCTTTCAAGACCAGCAAACCTTGTGTCCCCTCCATGTTTTTCATTAAAGGGGTATTCCATGAAAAAACTTTTTTTTTATATATATATATATATCAACTGGCTCCAGAAAGTTAAACAGATTTGTAAATTACTTCTATTAAAAAATCTTAATCTTTTCAATAATTATCAACTGCTGAAGTTGAGTTGTTGTTTTCTGTCTGGCAACAGGGTGTAGTTCCCGAGACAAGCAGAGATGTCAGCAGAGAGCAGAGTAGAAGAGGTTTGCTATGGGGATTTGCTTTTAAACTGGGCGGTTCCCGAGACAGGTGTCATCAGAGTGCACTTAGACAGAAAAGAACAACTCAACTTCAGAAGCTCATAAGTACTGAAAGGATTAAGATTTTTTAATAGAAGTAATTTACAAATCTGTTTAACTTTCTGGAGCCAGTTGATATATATAAAAAAGTTTTTTCCTAGAATACCCCTTTAACATGTGCAATAAATCTGGGGGCTCCTCGCCCCGTTCTCACATGTTCCCTTATTCTCTGGAATAACCTGCGTTTAGTCTTGTCTACATAGTAGTAGCCACAAGGGCACAACAGGCAATAAAATACAAAAGTAGTTTTGCCAGTAATAAGTTTCTTCACCTCGACCATTGTAGGTCCTAGTGTGACCGCGCTCTTAGGGTGCATGCACACCACGTTTTTGTTATACAGTTCCCGTATACGGTTTCAAGTTAAAAACCGTATGAAACTGTATAGAAAACTGTATACATTGACTTAACATTGGAAACCGTATGTCAAACGCATCATCCAGTTTAGTCCGTTTTGCATCTCATACAGTTTTGTCCAGTTTTTTTTACCCGTATCCAAAACTGTAGTCTACCACGTTTCTTGGTCCGGGTGAAAAACTGTATTAAACTGTATACAGTTTTTTTTTTAACATGGGAGTCAATGGGAACCGTACAGAACTGTATGTGCGTACGGTTCCATCCGGTTTTCACCATACGGTTTTTGACTTTGCACAGTATTTTTCTTGGAATTTCAATTAAACAAGTGAAACTTTATTCAAAATGGAGTGAAAAGTTAAAAACGTATCCTTTTTTTTTCTTAAAAAACGGATGCATCCGGACATCATTTTTCAAACTGTATATGGGTTAAAATTTGTACACACTTTTTGATACAGTTTAGTCAGGTTTTGAGGAATCCGTTTTTCATCAAAAACCTGATACAGGAACTGTATTGCAAAAACGTGGTGTGAATGCAGCCTTACCCTGATTCACCGCGCACATAGAACAGTCCCCACATTTACTATCATTTTGTGGTCTTCTTTCTGATAACCAGTCAGTTTTTTTATTTGTTTTTCAGTTTTTTTTTATTGTATTTTCGTATTTTTGTTTCGTTTAAATGTGATTACCGGTCTATTTTCTGCAATTTTTTTTCAAATCGGGGTCCTGCTCTAAAATGAACCAATTCTTACGGATGATATTACTAAGCAGGGCATTTATAGGGGAATTACAGAAGGAGAAAATACATTTTTCTTTTTTGGGGCTTGTTCTCTTTTTATGTAGTAAGTCATTTCTCGTTCTCTGAAGGCCATTAGGAAAATGCATCTAAAAAAAATCTTCTTAGGTCCTAATAAAGTTCATTTAGCAGCAGAAAAAAAAAACCCAAAGAGAGAGATATACCTTGTGTTGTTGGGAGGTTGGGCTTCTCTCTAATTAAAGGGGTACTCCGGTGGAAAACTTTATTTTTTTTTTAATCAACTGGCGCCAGAAAGTTAAAGGGGTATTCCGCCCCTAGACATCTTATCCCCTATCCAAAGGATAGGGGATAAGATGTTAGATCACCGCGGTCCCGCTGCTGGGGACCCCGGGGATCGCCGCTGCGGCACCCCGCTATCATTACTGCGCAGAGCGAGTTCGCTCTGTGCGTAATGATGGGCGATACAGGGGCCGGAGCAGGGTGGTGTCATGGCTACGCCCCTCATGACATCACGGCCCGTCCCCTTAATGCAAGTCTATGGCAGGGGGCGTGACGACCGCCATGCCCCCTTCCCATAGACTTGTATTGATGGGGGCAGGCAGTGATGTCATGAGGGGCGGAGCCATGACATCACGCTGCTCCGGCCCCTGTATCGCCCATCATTACGCACAGAGCGAACTCGCTCTGTGCAGTAATGATGGCGGGGTGCCGCAGCGGCGATCCCCGGGGTCCCCAGCAGCGGGACCGCGGTGATCTAACATCTTATCCCCTATCCTTTAGATAGGGGATAAGATGTCTAGGGGCGGAGCACCCCTTTAAACAGATTTGTAAATTACTTCTATTTAAAAATCTTAATCCTTCCAGTACTTATCAGCTGCTGAATACTACAGAGGAAATTCTTTTCTTTTTGGAACACAGAGCTCTGTGCTGACATCACGAGCACAGTGCTCTCTGCTGACATCTCTGTCCATTTTAGGAACTGTCCAGAGCAGCATATGTTTGCTATGGGGATTTTTCTCCTACTCTGGACAGTTCCTAAAATGGACAGAGGTGTCAGCAGAGAGCACTGTGGTCATGATGTCGGCAGAGAGCTGTGTTCCAAAAAGAAAAGAATTTCCTCTGTAGTATTCAGCAGCTAATAAGTACTGGAAGGATTAAGATTTTTTTTTTTTTTTTATAAAAGTAATTTACAAATCTGTTTTAACTTTCTGGTACCAGTTGATTTAAAAAAAAAAAAAAAAAAAAAAAAAGTTTTCCACCGGAGTACCCCTTTTAAAGATCTTTCCTTTCCTTCACTCCTTTATCCGCGACCCAAACCGAATATTCCCAAAAAGGAATTAGATGCGCGTGCTAATAAAGAAGAGATTATAGTCTCAAAGGCGGATAAGGGAGGTGGCAGTAATCGTCTGGTCCAAAAAAGATTATGCAACGGAAGCCGACCTACAATTGGGGAACATTTCGGTTTATGGAAACTTAAAGAGCGACCCCACCTTCAAAATAAAAGACAAATTGAGATCTCTAGATCAGTGTTTCCCAACCAGTGTGCCTCCAGCTGTTGCAAAACTACAACTCCCAGCATGCCCGGACAGCCAAAGGCTGTCCGGGCATGCTGGGAGTTGCAGTTTTGCAACAGCTGGAGGCACACTGGTTGGGAAACACTGCTCTAGATTTATAGAGAAAGGAGTCCTTTCAAATATCACGGCCGATAAGCTTTATCCTGAATCCCCACAGCGCCCACTAGTGTTGGGCGCGAATATTTGCATTTCTAATTTTTATCGCCAATATCGCAAATTCATGAATATTGCGAATATATTTGCTATAGATTTGACATTTCGAATATTTACTTTTTTCTGCATTTGCGCATATTCCTTCTTTTCACTTGTGGACCAATTAGAATGAAGCAAATACACTTGTCAGAGGTTATCAACAACATCCCCAGCAACCAATAGTAAAGTTGCCCCCCCCCCCCCCCCTCACTGTTTTCTTCCTCCAATACGCGAATATAACGAATATGCAAAATTCACAAATATAGGACGAATATTCGTCTATTTATTCGCAAAATATCACAAATTCGAATATGGCCGATGCCGCTCATCCCTAGCGCCCACATTGGTACATCTTACCAAAAGTTCACAAGTCACTGAGCCCCCAGGCCGCCCCCTTGTGATTGGCTCAGTGACCGAGTCCTTGTCAAGTTACCTAGACTGGCTGCGATCTCCAATTCTGGTCACTTTGCCTACATACAAGACACAGGGGACCTGATATAGATACTAGAGAATTTTGTCTGGCAAGAAGGGCACTATTTCACCTCCATAGATGTTGAGAGCCTGTACACCCGCATCCCTCATGATGTACAGGAAATCCGGGAGGTACTAAAGGGTTGGAAAAGTCGGCTGACTTTATCCAATTTATAGATGATCTCTACCTGTATACTTCTGCTGCTATCTCTATGAAATCAGGATATATATTAGTTATACACCTCCCCTCCCAGCTCTATCTGTATACTGCTGCTCTCTCTATAAGATCAGAATATATAGTAGTTATACACCTCCCCTCCCGGGTCTATCTGTATACTGCTGCTATCTCTATGGGATCAGGATACATAATAGTTATACACCTCCCCTCCAGTTCTATCTGTATACTGCTACTGCTATCTCTATGGGATCAGGATATATAGTAGTTATACACCTCCCCTCCCGGGTCTATCTGTGTACTGCTGCTATCTCTATGGGATCAGGATAAATAATAGTTATACACCTCCCCCCAGTTCTATCTGTATATTGCTGCTGCTATCTCTATAGGATCAGGATATATAGTAGTTATACACCTCCCCCCAGTTCTATCTGTATACTGCTGCTATCTCTATAGGATCAGGATGTATAGTAGTTATACCCCTCCCTCCAACTCTACCTGTATACTGCTGCTATCTCTCTGCGATCAGGATATATAGTAGTTATACACCTCCCCTCCAGCTCTCTCTGTATACTGCTGCTATCTCTATAGGATCAGGAAATATAGTAGTTATACACCTCCCCTCCCATGTCTATCTGTATACTGCTGCTATCTCTATAGGATCAGGAAATATAGTAGTCATACCCCTTCCCTCCAACTATACCTGTATACTGCTGCTGCTATTACTATAGGATCAGGATATATAGTAGTTATACACCTCCCCTCCAACTCTACCTGTATACTGCTGCTGTTATCTCAATGGGATCAGGATATATTCCTCAGCTTGTCTTTTTTTTTTGAGAAATCTAAAAGGCGTGTTATAGGTGGTATAGTGAAAACTAATAAAACCCCAAATTAGTGCACACATGTTTTTCTACCCCTAGATGGCCCTTTTAGGTGCTTTGTGTGCTCCTGTTATGTAATCTCTCCCTGCACAGCACACCAGGTGGTCGTTCCTGGAATTGCAACTAATAACAGCAAACAATACAAAGTCTAGAAGAATCTTATCATTTTATAATGCTGCATTGTACTAATGACATAAAAATGTAAAACCAACATAAAGTAAAATATAAAATGTATCAGGCGGACAGGATGCAAAAAGAGAATGGCGCACGGATCCGCGGCAGCGACCTGTCCTCCCACCGTATCCACAGAACAATGGAGTCGTCGAGTCCTTTATACATCAATGAACTTTCTATATAACAAGGGGAACAAGTCCTGTCGGCTTCTAAACTCCTGACAAACTGGGGGCGGTGAAGAACGGAAGGATTATATCAGTGTTTGCCAATCAGGGAGCCTCCAACTGTTGCAAAACTATAACTCCCAGCATGCCCGGACAGCCGTTGGCTGTCCGGGCATGCTGGGAGTTGTAGTTTTGCAACAGCTTAAGGCACCCTGGTTGGGAAACATTGGATTGTTGACAATATTGTATTATTATTATTATTATAATGATTATTATTAATATTATAACAATAATAATTATTATTATCATTGCTATTATTATTATAAGTATTATTCTTATTATAAGTATTCTTATTGCTATTATTATTATAAGTATTATTATTATTGCTATTATTATTATAAGTATTATTCCTATAATAATAATAGCAATAATATTACTTATAATAAGAATAATACTTATAATAATAGCAATAATAATAATACTTATAATAATAATAGCAATAATAATAATACTTATAATAAGTATTATTATTGCTATTATTATTATAAGTATAATTTTTATCATAAGTATTATTATAAGTATCATTATTATTATTGCTATTATTATTAGAAGTATTATTATCATAAGTATTATTATTGCTATTATTATTATAAGTATTATTATTATTGCTATTATTATTATAAGTATTATTATTGCTATTATTATTATAAGTATTATTCTTATTATAAGTATTATTATTATTGCTATTATTATTATTATAAGTATTATTATTGCTATTATTATTATAAGTATTATTCTTATAATAATAAT